>NW_015387397.1:168899-225512 GCF_001527695.2 Protobothrops mucrosquamatus
GAAAGCGAGGGGGAGAGGAAAGAGAAAAAGAGGAAAGAAAAAAGATTGAGAAAAGAGAGAGGAAAGAAAGAGGAAAGAGAAGAGAAAGAGGAAAGAGAAATAAAGGAAAGAGAGAGGAAAGAGAGAAAGGAAAGAGAAAGGAAGGAAAGAGGAAAGAGAAGAAAAGAGGAAAGAAAGGAGAAAGAGAGGAAAGAGAAAGAGGGGGAGAGGAGAGAGAGAGGGGAGAGGAAAGGGAAAGGAAAGAGAGAGAGAGAGAAAGAGGAAAGAGAGGGAGAGGAAAGAGGCATAAAATAATTCATTTTGCATTTAATTGTAATGGTTCAAAGAATGTTCGGAAAAATGTTCGGCCCTCCAGCACGTTCACTTCATCCAATCTGGCCCTCTTTGAAAAAAGTTTGGACACCCCTGCTCTAAACTGTATGATTGTGTGGGATGCTCAGTAGTTAAAGGTACTAACATGAAAGGCGGGTGTTTTGTATGTGTATGTGTGTTCTAGACCAGTATCAGGTTGAGTTTTACCTACTCCCAAACCCTTAATCCCCAGGATGTCTCCACCTGACATAACTCGTTACCTATTGTTCAAGAGGTTCCTTGAACAGTAGTGAGGGCGCTGCAATGCACCCGGCCACGTGTGTTGAGAATGATTTAAGATCAAAAGCAGTTTTGCATTTGAGCGTTTCTTGATGAGAAACTTAATTAAGCGCGGACCCGTACTAGGAAGGTTCTACCCGTAATTCTTTTAGCAGTCTTCGGATGAGCTGCAAGATAAATTGCATAATGCAAACAGGAATAGCAGAATCCATCAGGTCGAAGATCCTAATCTATACTTTCGACACCGAAACATTCCATTACCGTCTGCTCCAACTCCAAGATGCCACGCCCCCAAACTACTCGCGCAGTACTGACTTGCGCACGCGCTGTGGTGTTTTTTTTTTTAAAGCCTCTCGTTGATTGTTGGCTCGTGACGCAGAGGGCGGGTTTATGTTTGCGCATACGCGTTCTTTACGATCCCCTTTTTATCTAGAACATTCTTGCCTGGCGCCATTTTGTTACGGCGAGGATCTTGTAATGGCGGATAGTCGTTGAAGAGCTGTAACGTGTTGATAGACGCCTGTGACCGGAGAGCGGTTCCGAAAGGAAAAGTAAGTTTGGGTGATACCAAAACACCAAAGTTAGGGGTGTTCGGCATGAGATAATTTGTTCTCGTAATATTGGGATGAGCGGGGTCGTTTGTTGAACGGGCGGGAGACGCGGGGACCTTGTTAGTTTTTTTCTTCGTGGAGATCTCATTAGTCTCTTGTGTGTGGAAGCCGAGCCGATTCACAGTGTCGGAAGCTTCTGCCTCTTCGTAAAGGCTAAGTAAAGGGCCGCGACCTGTCGCGGTCCGACTGCGGCCTTGAAGGCCTGAGAGAAAAACAGTCCCGGTTGCAGTTATGTTTCGCCTTTAACGAAGGGGCAGAATTTTTATTTAATTTATACACACACACAGAGAGAGAGAGAGAGAGAGAGGGCGTTGTCACTGTAAAATGGATTTGCCTTTTTATTGCGTGCTGGCTACGCATTACACAATTACATAGTCTTTAAAAGGTTTTCTGATCCGAACCTCTGAGTAAAACTGCATAATAATATTCTGTGTATGTGATGTACGATTATTGTAATGTAAGCTGTAAGCGATATTGAGTATGAGGTAAAGGACGAGTAGGAAACATTAACGTGATTTAAAAGTAATCAGGAGAATATCTCGATGATGCCGTCCTATTTGAAGATTCCGTGGCTGATAGTTTATGATGGAGGTGAGTTAAAGATACGAAATCAGGAAATACGGAAGAAGAAAGCTTTGAGTTTGGTTTTTTTTTTTTTTTTTTTATATACAAGATAATACGAGGTGACATGGAAATAGACACTAAAATTGTTACCGGGGACTAAGAATAGCAGCAAAAAACTAAAATGCAGTTGAAATTACAGGGGGAAAAATGGCTGCTAGTAAAAGATTTTCAGTCTGAAAGAGGAAGAGATGGAGCCTGTTAAATCATTCCAGGGAGAATGATGCAGAGCTTTTACTGCCATGGCCAAATAAGTTCTGTTTTTAAATTTATTACCAGTATTTCTTGCCATTCTGAGAGATTGATTTTAAGAGGCAAACTGGCTTATGCCAGTTGTTCTAAAAACAATGTAGCTGGGTGATTTTGGAGTCATGATCTTTTTGAGAATAGTAACTACTATTGAGTGTTGTCTCCTAAGGAGAATTTTTTTGTTGATATCAGTGAAATGTTATCTCTGAGGAATTAGGGTCCACATATTAGGCTTTTTTTTAAAGTGACTCTTCACATGAAATGTTTGATCTGTTCATTTTCTGGATTTTACCAGACATTAAATCATTAATGAAGTAAGACTGAGTCCACATGCCAGTGTCAAAAAACTAACCAAGGTTCACACTGATGTAGCTAATTTAGCATGATGGTTTTATTTTATTGTTGCCCACATTGAAGATGGTGTTTTTACATTTATATTATTTCTTGTATAGAACAAAATAATGAGAGATACTTGGGACAAATGTATTCATGACGTTTGCTTTTTATGTTGAGCTTGATATAGAAATTTTCAGTCCATGTGTTTTAAATATTTTAGAATCTCCTGCAAAATTGCTTCTTTCAAATTTGGTATTTCATTTCTTTTGTTGATTACATTATGGCCTTAACTTCTTCAACCAGGTTTCTTAGAATATATTAAAAGCAGATAAAATGGGCAATGTTAATTGGAGCTGGTATTAATTTTTCTCAAAGACTTGCATGCTATATTTATTTCATTTGCTATTTAGACCTTTTGAAAGAGCTCTTCTATCTGGTTTTTTTATACATTCTGATTTATGAATGTGCTAAGAATCACTGATATGGAAATAAAGGTTTTTCTCATTGTGCATTTTGCTGAGTTCAATATTTTGTCAACTGAAAAGGAAGATCACATGAGCTTTTTTTATTTCTAAGAAAAATAGGGATGGGTTAATTAGAAAATATTCCAAAACTTTTTTCTAAACCATATTGATATATGCGATAATATATGTGATATGTACTTAATCTATTTCAGATGAGGTATTCTAGACAAAGTCAATATGCTAACTGGGATGAAAAACAATGTTGGGATCCCCAAAACCAGCATAAAAGAAAAAGAGAATCTCACAGTACATATGAATACAAACGCTGCAAATATGATCAGACTCTAACGTGTGATAGGTAAGTTACTTTCTTTCTCAGTTCTCATTCAGTGAAAATGTAGGTAATGTTAAATTTTATCAGATGATTAATGATAATTTATAGGAGTTAAAATCCAAAATACAAGAACAATTCTTGATTTTCTATATCTGAAATCCTGGTTTTTAGTATTAAAATGACCTCATGTTTAATTATCAGTTTGTGTTCTTAAAATTGGACATATCTGCAATGTATAGTTTTGCATTACAAGGAGTTTTATGAATTTTATCCACTCTAGCACTTATAAAGATACCAACTCCTTCCATGAAAGAGGTGATCATGAACGGTGCTACGTTGAAGAATACAGAAGCAACTGTAGTCACTTGTCTGAAACCAGGGACCATTGCAGGGTCCATGAGAATGATTATCACAACCATAGTAGCAAGTCATCTGGTCAGAGTGGCAGAAGCAGTTACAAAAGAAAATGCAAGGCTCATAATAAATCATACCATACAGACACGGTATGTATAATTTAAAACACCTGGAACATGGTTATAGGTATTCTTTTAAATAATCACAAATGAATGAGGATACATTCTAGCAAAATTGGGGTTTTTTTTCTACTAGATGTGTTCCAAAATGGGAATACATTGTAGCAACTTGAAGACCTATTTTTCAAGGACGATTTGTTATCCTGTATAACATTTTACTGATCAGCTTTTAAAATATCTGATTAATTTATATACTGAACTGCTGTTACATTGTGTTTTCCTGTAAGGATAATTGGTGAAGAGAAAACACAACTCTTTACTATTCTAGGGCCTCTTAGGTTTCATTGGTGATGTTAAAATAGGTGCCTTTAGGCAGATCCGCCCCATTAGGCAAATTGATATTCAAGGATAAAATTTGCCTCTTTATTAATGGAACGATTGAGAGACTTGGTCTACATTGGTTTTTTTCCACTGCTTATCATCTGACATGCATCTGTCAAAGCAGATGTTGAACCTCTTGAATAATAATTACTGGATGAATAGAAATTAGGGGTTCCTTAGAGCTCTTTAATTAGAAATAGTAGAGGTTTTTGTGATGAAATTTAATTGCCCTAATTAGGTGTAATATGCAAAATGTATTTTAACTTCTTGAGATTATTTACCCAAAAGGTTACTTTATAGGTCAGTACATGCCAACACTTGATGTATGACAACGTTAAACTGAAGAATATTTATTTGCAATTTTAAAATACTTAATTCTTCTAGTGAACCATATTTTATAAGCATATATATATTATTTGTTGTTACCTTGCCACTTGAAGTACCTTATCTGAAAATCTGTTCCTTGCCATGTTTTTTTCCTGTAACCTAAACTATGTGCCCTGTGAAATTCTGGGGAATTTGAAATTGTTCCTGCCAACCGTTTGTGGCCTGGCGCGTATCTGAATGCCTGAATATCTCCCTGCTGAATGAATTTCGTATTCTGCCCTGAATTCACTCGGGTATATTGATTGGCTGGATGATGTTGGTGCCGCGCACTTGCCGTTACCAGAGGAGTCACCGAAGGAAAAGATCCAGGAGTGTAGAGGATGATGAGGAGGGTCACCTGATCTGTCAGAGTGGAGACGTACTAAATGCAAGATGTATAGAATATTTTTCACAACTTACTTTCAAGATAGAATAATTTCTTTTAGATAAGTCAGGAATTTTTTTGCGTTTCTTTTGTTACGTGTTTTGTTTTGTTTTTCTTTCGGGGGGGTTCTTTTTATATAGAGTTAAACTTAATTGAAACTTCCTGTATAGTAAACAGCTGAACAAGATAGACATAACTGTCTTGAAGACTTGACCGATTAAATATTTAAAGTTGTCTAGTTATACTTTTTACATAGCGGCATAGCATGGTGTATTGAATAATGAAAATATGTCATTATTTATATAACTGATTGCCTCCCATCTGTTTTAGATGAAATTATCACTACTCTGGGTGAAGGTGCTTTTGGAAAAGTAGTAAAGTGTATTGACCACAAAATGTAAGTTTTTTAATGATGCTACTCAGAGTTTTCTAAATCTCAGATTATACATAACGTCATTTCTGCTTTCCCTTTTCTTGTGATTAGACGTTTTTCATGTGTCAGCTGAAAAAAAATACTATTGATATTGAAAGCCTAAAATATATAAAGTCTAAATGTCTGAGATACCAGCTTTTCTGTTAAGATTGTTAAGAAACGCCTTTTGAAAATGCCCCCCCCCTTATTAGAGGCCTGTTCGTAATCCATAGTAGTGTGCATGTATGTGGGGATTCTTCCATGAAAATACTTAGCATATCTGTAGTCAGTGGTTTTCCAGGAATCTGCAAACATTATGTAAACAGCAATGTAATAAAAATGGGTGAATTGTAGTTACTTTGAAGTACATAGATTTTTTTTAAAAAAATAGTTTGTTTTTAACAATTCTGCCTGAAATGCACAATTTGTCATTTTACTTTGTTTTAAGAATCTCATTGACATTCAGGAAATGTGCATATTTTAATATATCATATATATAATGTTCTAAAATAATTAAAATCACTCTCTGGAGATATTTTTAAAACGTAATTTTTGCGCAACTGTATTGTAAAACAATTGTCATTCATTGTGAGAAAACCTCATTATTTCTGTGATTATATTAGTGACACTTCAAAACTTTCTCTTTTAGGGGAGGTAAACATGTAGCTGTCAAAATTGTAAAAAACGTTGACAGATACTCAGAAGCAGCTCGGTCAGAAATACAAGTGTTGAAGCACTTAAATGTGTCAGATCCTAGTAACACATTGTAAGTATATGATGCAGTTAAAATTGAACGTGTGCATGTCTCCCCCCTCCCTCCCTCCCCCTCTCCAAAAGTGATTATATTCCCTTGTCTACTAGTTCCTCTGTAATCATTGACATTTTACTTTCAATTGAACTTACAAATTTCTCAACTGATTTTATGCTTTTATTTAATGATGCCTTCTGAGTAACCTTATTGCATTTACAGTCACTGTGTCCAGATGTTGGAGTGGTTTGATCATCATGGCCATATTTGCATTGTATTTGAACTGCTAGGACTCAGTACCTATGACTTCCTTAAAGAAAATCGTTTTCTGCCTTTCTGTCTGGACCATATCAGAAAAATATCTTATCAGATTTGCAAATCTGTAAATTGTAAGTATGTATTAAGCCAGGGGTCCCCAACCTGTGGGCTACAGCCCACTACTGGGCTGCGGGACAGGCTGGCCTGTGTGCACCACGGCTGCACAGCAAAAACAGCTGCGCAGCCTAAACGGAGTGTCGCACGGTGAAAATGGGGCAGGGCTAGCGGTCGTGAGTGCTAGCATCGCCCCGTTTGCATCACACGCATGTTTGCAGCCCTGTTTGTGTGTGCCCGTATAAAATGCTTCCCTCTCCCTTTCCCCTCCAGTCCGCCAACCAAGAAAGGTTGGGGATCTCTGTATTAATTTGTCTTTTTAGCAATCTCAAGGCAAATAAATGCAAAATATTCTTTAATTAAAATATTTTTAGGCTGTAAACATTGATATTTAAAGATGTTTTAAGCTAAAATAGAACTACTTTCAAATTTGGATTCTTTACAGTCTTGCATTCAAACAAGCTGACCCATACAGATTTGAAGCCTGAAAACATATTATTTGTGAATTCTGAATATACAGAAGAATATAACCCTCAACTGGTAAATTTTATTTCTTAATATTTAATAATTGCTTTCATAACTGGTTCTTACTGCTTGTGCCTAATAATCTTATGCTACATTTCAGAAACATGGTGAACGCACATTGAAACATCCAGAGATCAAAGTTGTAGATTTTGGAAGTGCAACATATGATTATGAACATCATAGTACTCTTGTATCTACAAGGCATTACAGAGCTCCTGAAGTCATATTGGGTGAGATAACGTGCATATACTAGTACAAAAATTTTCAATATTTATATTTTCATATGTCGGGTAGGTTGCAAACTTCGAAATTAATTTATGATATACTCTAGACTTGCTAAAATCTCTCAGGTTGTTTGAGAGGGACGAATCCGTGTCCAAACACACTATGGTCAGTGCAAGGAGTGAAACACCAAGTAAAAACCCCTGTTTTGATCCAGCAGAAGTTCAGGGTTGAACATGTGAAAGATATCATCAATTGGGGGGAGGGAAGATGCTGGGAAGATGATGGTAGAGTGCCAGTCAGTTGAGTATATTGTGTTGGGAGAGCAGGGGGAGATTTGAAAAGGGAGGCTTGGAGAATGCAGGTCTATGAGATTTGCTGTTCTCGGATAGCAGTAGCTGGAAAGAGGGAAAGAAAGGCTGCGATGGTTGGGGGCAGGAGGGCAACTTTCCCATTTCAAGAAAACCCTTAATTATCAGAAGTATTTATAATTTGAAAGTCTTTATAGTATTTATAGTCTGCACAATTCATTTTATATATATATTTGCTGCAGCTTTGGGATGGTCACAACCATGTGATGTCTGGAGTATTGGCTGTATTCTTATTGAATATTACCTTGGATTTACAATATTTCCGGTACGTGACTACAGAGGCATATATTGTAGAGGTAGTGATAATTATTAGGAAGTTTTTTTAAAAAGATTTACACTTTTAATTTAAAGTATTATGTGATTAGTAATTCAAAGTAAAATAAGAATGGAAGTCAATGGAAGTGTGTAATTTCAATATAGATAAAGGCAATAGGGCTGTAATAGCACTATTTATGGGAGCCCAGGATGTCACATCTAAAACTGGAGAACTTGTCTAGAAGACAAAATGTCGATTCCATCCTGGGGCTTCAGATGCCACACTTTTTTGAAATCCATTGCCTATAAAACACTTCAATAGGAGTATTTAAAAATAATTTTAGTTTGTTTTCTCCCTTCCACACATATTTTGCAGCACATTTTGTATTCACTGTATGTTGTTTTTCTAAAATTTTCAAGAATTGTTTTTTTCCCTTTAGACACATGACAGCAAAGAACATCTGGCTATGATGGAGAAGATACTAGGACCATTACCAACTCATATGATTCAAAAGACCAGGTAAATGTTTAGGGTTTTTTTTCTTCCTCTTCTGAGTACTATCAGTATTTGTGTGTTTCTTCTTAACTGTTAGCTTACATTTTTTTTTAAAAAAATTAGTAATCTGAAGCAATAAAGGTATTTTAAATCTGGCACAGGTTCTCTTTAGTAGAAACCTTGAAGTAAATTGTATGGCTCTGTGAGAATACATTGTAAAATCTAGAATTATTTAAAATTAGTAGGTACAATGCTCCTTATGTTAATTACTATTTGCATTTTATCATATAGACATTACATGGCAGAATGTCTCATATTGTGGCCCTAATTAATAATTGTATACATCAGCTATTTGTCGTTTGATCATGTCTTAGAGCTTGGTGTTGGTGCTGATTTCATCTGCAAGATACTGTTCTGCCTTTAATTTTTTATAATGAAATAAAAACATTTTTATTGTGATAACTAATGGGAGAATATACTGGGATGGTGTACTATTGTTAATTTCAGAGGAAAATTAAACTTGTTTGTTTTATGTGGCTAATGATATTGTGCAAAGCATTCAAGGTTTGTTTGTACATTCATTGTATTGGGAGTTGCTGGGGGAAATTGTCCATGCAAAGTAACAAGAGAGCCTTTGAAACAACCATTGAAGCCTCCCAAAAGATGCTTTCAGGATAGATGTTTCACTCGCACTAACATGTTTTTAAATGGTGTGCACCATCTGATATAAATATGAATGTGGGGAATGTGTAAATAACCTTTTAAAAAAATAAAAATATTTGATTTGTGATCTGAGTTATGCCAAAGCAGTTACAAGGAAGGCTTTATGCTAGATTTGCCATTGCTAAAGCTGCCTTTAAGTAATTTCAATCTTAACTTCATTTATAACAGAAAACGCAAATACTTCCGGCATGATAATTTGGATTGGGATGAATCCAGTTCTGCTGGCAGATATGTTTCAAGGCGTTGCAAGCCACTGAAGGTAAAATAATCTACTTGACTAAGCTTCCTCTACTCCAGGCATGTCAAACTCGTGATGTTGCGTGACATCGTGACTTTTTCCCATTGTCGGGCAATGGGGTGGGCGCGGTTTTGGTGACACATCCGGCCGGCAGTTTGACATGCCTGCTCTACTCCATTTTCTCTGAAGTGCTAATTAGTTCTCTTTTTCCACCCACAGGAATTTATGCAGTGTCACAATTCTGACCATGAGAATCTATTTGATCTTATTCAGAAAATGTTAGAATATGACCCTGCCAGACGAATCACACTTACTGACGCTTTGGAGCATCCTTTCTTTTTTCCATTAAGAAAGAAGATGAGACGAGATTTTTAAAGATTCTGTCATTGAAAAGAAAAAACATCTTTGGAATATTTATTTTGTAATTCTGTAAATTTATTTTTTGATATTGTCTTGCTTTTAGTCTGTTAAGATAGCTCTTAAAATAAAACATTTGGCAACACTTGGTGTTCAGGCATTTTCTTAATATTGCATGTAATCTGTGGTGACATGGGTGGTTAAAGTTTCAATTTTCTTTTGGATCTAGGAAAGAAATATAAACTATAGGGACCTCCCCATCTCTCACAATTCAAAAATGTCTTCTGTATTTCCTGTCTCATAAAAGCAGCAAATCTGTGTATGGTTTGTTTAGTCTAATTAGATTTCAGTAAGCTTGTTCCTGAAGATACTTCATATGCATGAATTGGCTTGTTTACTTCTTTTTGAAAACCTTAGCTGCACTGACTCATGTACCATATTCTCTATACCAGTGATGGCAAACCTTTTAGAGACCGAGTGCCCAAACTGCAACCCAAAACCCACTTATGTATCGCTGGGTGGGTGTGGCCCACTCGGGTACAGCTACAGTGGGCATGGCCACTGGACGGGTGGCTGCAGTAGTCAAGGCAGATTGATGTTGCTTATGGGGAGGGGCACCTGTGGGAGCCAGGCAGGGTTGGGGGAGATCCAGGGGTCTCTGGTGGGTGGGATGGTGGGCTCCCCAATGGCGGCTCCAGGCTGGCTGGCCTTAGGCCAGTGATGGCAAACTTTTAGAGACGTGTGCTGGGGCGATGGCACGTGCCCAGAGAGGGCTCCGCGTGCTGCCTCTCTGGCACCTGTGCCATAGGTTCGCCACCACTGCGCTATACTAACTTCTCTCCTGATTTTTTTTTTTAAAAAAATGATAAACTAAAAATGCAGAACGGGTGTACTAGACGCTACAAAGTGTTCTCTCATTTATGTTTCCAGCAAGGATGTGTTACACATCCTTAACTCAGAATGATCTGAGTATGAAATGCCCATTTTTGATGTTCTGAATGTTGTCCCAGATAGGCTCAGTATGTTATTTCCATTGTTTCCTGTAAGAATTTTAAATATTTCCTCCATTTTTGTTGGAACATCAATCTTTAAGCACATTTAAGAACTCAGTATGCTTTTTACAGACCAATGGTAACCTGTTCCAACCTAGACATTGTTATGTATTGGCAATTACAATTCTCAACAATAATCATGGGGAGTTGAAAGAAATAAATGAATGGATTTTTATTATGAGAGCAGTGTTCTGCATAGTTAAAGCATTTTAAAAATGCGTCTGTATCAACAGCATTTTTTGGCTGTTCCAAATTTTATGCAATGGAATGAATGACATTTCAGTTTTGTGTACAGTCCTATGTTCTATTTTGTATACAGCCATAAAGAACTCCACTCTTAAAAATGGTGACTAGTTGTAACAAAGTCAAGGTTATTTTCTATGCTATGCTAGTAAAATGTAATAAAGCCTACAGGATGGTAAAATTAAATGTATATGAAATGAGAGAAGTATATATTCAAAAGCAGGAATCTGCTTTAGGAACTATAATTTTGTCTTCAAAACAAAATATATTTTTATCTTGCAAAACATTGATCTGATTTAGTACATTTTTTATGAAAACTATGTCAATATTTCCATGTTTTCTATTAACCATCTTCCACTCTAAATTTATAGAAGCTCTCTTTCAGATTTTATATTACATATTAAACCTTACCCAGATATCATGCATTCATACATTTGTAGTCTAGCAGGGATATCAATAGGGTTAACAATGGCAAAATGGCAAATACGAATAGTAACTGAAGCCCCTGCCCCCCTTTTGCATATCTGGGTTTTGATTGCCTCGCAAGATAAAAGACAACTTCAATCTAAAGGGAAACCAGTTTTGATCACACCATTTTCCCATTGTTGATATATATATATCACAAATATTCCATGATCTGAGTCACCTAGAGCTTGGTAATTTAATGTCAAAACTTTTTACTGCCACCTAATTCTGTGAAGGCATCCTCGATTAATGACCACTCGTTCAGCAGCAACCAGTTACAACAGCAGTGAACAGGTTTCAGTCATCCCAGCAACTTGCTTGGTTAGGTGACTGATCTGCACCCTTGGCATCCGGCTTGCATTCACAATGACTGCAGCAGTCACGATTGTAATTTGCAGCATTCCTTGATAGCTTGCCACAGGCAAAGTCAATGGGGAAGCCAGCAGGGAAGTCCAAGTTGTTTGGGTAAGTGCTCTCCACCTGTATAGCCCTTCTCTCTGACCTTGTTCCACGTCTCTGGCTACTCATCCACTTGTAGCAAGGATATCTGTTCCACAACAAAAAAATTAACTAGAGGGCAATGTATCAGTTTGTTAATTTGGGAGATATAACCCCAAAAAATTCTAAACGTTGGATAAAAATTAAAATAAAATGGTAAGAGAACACCTGACTGACCTTGATGAATATAAATCATTGGGACCTGACAGATTACATCCCAGAGTTCTGAAGGAGCTGGCAGATGTTATCTCAGAACTATTGTATCATACCTTTAAAAAATCTTGGGAGCACAGGGGAACTACCAGAAGATTGGAAAAGAGCTAATGTAGTTCCCATCTTCAAAAAAGAAAAAAAAAGAAAAACCCAGGAAACTACAGATCAATCAGCCTAACATCAATACCTGGAAAGATACTGGAAAAAATAATCAAAAAACATCTGTGAGCATCTAGAAACAAAGTTATAACTAGTAGCCGCACGGGTTTGTTAAAAACAGATCATGCCAAACTAATCTTATTTCATTCTTTGACAAAGTGACTGAATTAGTAGATCAGCGAAATGCTGTGGACGTGGTATATTTAGACTTCAGCAAGGCATTCAACAAAGACCACAACCTACTTCTAGGTAAGGCAGAAAAATGTGGGATAGACAGCATCACCACCAGGTGGATTTGTAACTGGCTGATAAATTACTCAACAGGTAGTCCTTATACCTACATGGAAGGAGATAAGTATTCTTCAATATCTTTCTTAATGACTTAGATGAGGGAATAGAAGGGGAACTCATCAAATTTGCAGATGACACTAAGTTGGCAGGAATAGTCAACACCCCAGAAGACAAGCTCAGGATCCAAAAAGATCTTCACAGACTTGAACAATGTACCCTATCCAACAACATGAAATTTAATGTGGAGAAAAAGGTTTTACATCTGGGCAGGAAAAATGAAAGATTAAGCGAAACCTGGCTCAAAAACAGTAACTGTGAGAGGGACTTTGGAGTCCTAGTGGACAATCTCCTAAACATGAGCCAACAGTGTGTGGCAGCAGTTAAAAAAGCTAATATAATCCTTGGTTGTATAAACAGAGGCATAGAATCAAAATCACGTGAAGTATTAGTACCACTTTATAAAGCCTAAGTAAGACCATACCTGGAATACTGCATCCAGTTTTGGTCACATTACAAAAAAGATGTTGAGACTTTGGGGGGAAAGTGCAAAGAAGAGCAACTAAAACGATTAAAGGCCTGGAGACTAAAATATACGAAGAACGGTTGCAGGATTTAAGTTTGGCTAGTCTAGAGAAAAGGACTAGGAGGGACATGATAGCAGTATTCCAGTATTTGTGTGGCTGCCACAAAAAAGGAGGGGGTCAATTTATTTACCAAAGCACCTGTAGGCAGGACAAGAAACAATGGATGGAAACTAATCAAGGAGAGAAGCAACCTGGAATTAAGGAGAAACTTCCAAGCAGTTTGAGGACAATTAACCAGTGGAACAACTTGCCTTCAGATGTTGTGGGTGCTTCATCACTGGAGGTTTTTAAGAAGAGACTGGACAGTCACTTGTTTGAAATAGTATAGGACCTCCTGCTTAAGCAGAAGGCTGGACTAGAAGACCTCCAAGGGTCCTTCCACCTCTATTCTGATTCTGAGATTCTGAGCCTAAAATACAAACTAGCTAGCAAATTTAGCAGCAAGCAAAATGCTCTGAATCAGTTTCAACTTTAAAATAACCTGTTTTGAATTTTTAAAGATTCAATTTAAACCATTGTACAATTTGCATATTATGAGCTGCATTATGAATGAAATCAATTTAATTTTTTAGCTAGAAAGGTCAAAAGACGTTTTTTTTCTCCTTGCCATAGCATTCTTAGCTGGTCACTGCAAATCATTTCTGCATAGCACTCAATTGCAAGATTTAATCTCAAATTGTTTGTGTTTTCATTAACTCTTAATCCGTGAAGAGACATTTTAAGGGCTGTCTAAAAAGTGCAAGAGTATCAAAACCAAGAAGCTGAGAGGACAGAAGGCAGTGGTGTAGGAGAACCTATTCTTAGTCTAGTTCTCTTTCAAACAAAATCAAACAAATAGGGTTTCTAGATTTTGGATACTTGTATAGTTTAATCTGCAAACAGAATTTTATAACAAATTTCATTTTCCATGTCTACTGTAAACCTTTATAGAAAACCCAGGGATAAAATGAATTTAAGTTGTGGAAGGCCTTAAATTATGTTACAGTAGAAAATACAGGAGGTAGAATGTAACTGAAAGGATTAATGCAATGTTAGAATCAAATCTAGAGCTCCTGTAAGCTACTAACACATGGCTTTAAAAACCTAATTTCAGTGTTTTCTAAGGACCCTAGAAAATGCAAACATAAATTTGCTATGAGAGCCCTTATATCATGCTTGATAAAGGGAGGTAGGATGTAAGAATCAGAAGGACACAAAACATGACGCTTTATCTACCGCTCCTGTTTGCTTTACTGTTGACATTTTGACAACTTAGTCACCTTCTTCAGTTTCAGACTCCGATTCTGAAAGACAAACAAAGTATTTCAGCTTGAGTATGTTTTATGATATTCAGGGTTATCTAGCAATTACTAGTTTAATAACAGTAGGATTACTTGCCTTCCTCTGCATTTTTGAGCCATTCTACAAACTTTTTCATTTGTTCCAGAAAGACACTCTTTCCTTTGGCAAGGTGTGCATCTTTATACCATTTCAGGATGGGTTCTTCACTGAGTACCTCAGCTGTGGAAAGCAAAACAACAGGGCTGTCAGGCAACACATCCCACAAACAATGAAGGGAGGACTAGTGTCTTTGCCTGCTTTCTGGGTCAGGCAAGACTTTTTCTACAGAAATCCAGTATGTGACTCCTTGAGAGGGGGGAAAAAACAGGTCATTTTCTTCAAGACCCTCTCCCCCCAAAGATAACTATCGCAAATTCTGCATTAAAATGAAGTTCAGGAGATTCTTTCACAAGAGTTGCTAAAACAAACCCCATGCAGTTAAAACAAAGCAAATTAAGTGCCGTACTCTTAAAAATATAATGGCTTTATGAATCATCTGCAAAATATTCTTATAATTTCAACAGTAGCTTATGGTATCTGATGGAAAAGAATCTTAACGGTGGCTAAATCAGAAGGGATTTCTTTTATTTTCTGCTTCAAAATACCTCTGAGTATCATTTTGCACACTGCAAATCATTCCAAACATTCAGAAAGCTACCATTAGTCCAAAGTCATTCAATCATCGCATAGCAGAGTGCAAAACATGCCATCCTGGGCATGGAATAGTGAAGTATGTTTAAAATGTTTTAGTTTTCTCACCAAATGTTGCATTCTGGATGTTCTGAAGCTGTTTCATTTCTGGAAATAAAATGGCTTGCCTTGCTCCATGCACAGTCCAGGAAGCCCATTTCTGAGTCACTAATTTGAATTCTGATCTACCATCAATTCCACCTACTCTTTGTGTTAACTATCCCCAATTAACTTCTCTAATGAGGGCTGTGATTATTATAGATAGATAACACGGGAAGCAATTTGAATACTTAATATAATGATTCTGATTTTTGTACTCTATTATGGTGATTCTATGACCAATTTAAATTTCTCCTAAGCTTTTATCATCAGCAAATTGTTTTTACTGGATGTTTACAATTATATTAAGGATACGTATGTTATATTCCTATTATTTCATTTTAACGTTTTGTAAAAAAATCAAAATCAAAATCATTAAAATCAAGAATAATTCACCAGCTGTTTACAATGTTCCCCCATTTTGCTTCTGTAGAAAATGCAATTAATTTCACTAAGGAAACAAAAGTGCTATCTTTTATACCTCTTCCATCCCCAAAGATTGGTAAACCTTTATTTAGGTTTAACAAACTAAAGACAAAAGAGTCCCCTCCCCCTCCCAAACAGCTCCTTCTGAAAATTCTAATCCCAAACACTTGCAAATGATCATACCCTTAAAAGCCCATCCCAACACTGCCAGGATATATTTATCTACAGGCATGCCTTGGCTAACATCCATTCCTTTAGTGACTGTTCAAAGCTATGGTAGTTCTGAAACAATGGATTTATGACTGGACCCCCAGGTTCCAGCCATCGCAGCATCCCCAGTCATGTGATTGCATTCTAAATGCTTAGCTCACAATCACAGTGTTGCAGCAAGCCGTGCTTCTCACCAGCAATGGGGAAGCTGGCAGGGAAGATCACAAATCACCCCAGTAAGTTGCTCCCATCATCTTGTCCCCCAAGAAAATTGCTACAAGGATCTCATACTCAATATAACCCCACTGCCTTCAGAAAACCTTCCTAATGGCCCTGCCAGCTCTCCTGCAGAGCCCACCTAACTGGCTGCATTCTCCAGTGGCTGTGGCAATACCATCCCCCTTGGCATCTGTGTAACTCCCGGGGCATTTTATCTGGGATTCCCACCATTTCCCACTTAAGACCCATACATCCTGGGATTAAGATGGTAACCAGGACTGTGCTGGACCAGTTATGTAATCATCTGGTCAGAGCATATATTAGCTATGAGAACTGTATGTTAGAATGTTTGGCATTTAAAGGGTTAAGCGCTGTCTCCTTAAGAGATAGCCTATGGGTAATGCAGTCTTAGCTGTTCAGTGAATCCTATGTTTAACAAGTCAGTGGGAGGGGCCACTAAGTTCATCACAGGATATCCTGGCTACGTGCCAGCTTGTGAAAGAAGCCTTTGTGAAGACAGACACGAGGTGATGTGTCCCATAAGAGCCATGGGGTGAGTCTACCATTAATTTTTCACCCAAAAGAATGGAGAAAGGTTATGATATGTTCATCAGAAGAACTCTTCTTGACTGTAAATTATTGTTTGAGATTCCTGAGGAATAAAATAATCTGAATATTATCCCGTTCTTTGGCGTTTATCTGTTTGAGAAGAGCAGGATTAAAACAGATATCTTGTTTGGACCAATACAAGGACTGTCAGGATTGCTGCCGCTAAGTAATGCAGTCATGTGACATCATGCTTTGTAACCCGAATGCTTATCGATAGCAATCCCAGTCCTATCGTAATCGTACCTTGAGGACTATCTGTATTCTTAAAAAATCTTTCAAAACCAGCAGTATATCAGGAAAAACTTATGTAAAGGGGCTCAGAAATGTATCCATCAATATAACCCCAAAGGTTGAACAGAACAGGACTGAACTGGGGGAGAGGGAAAGAAATAAAGTTCAAAATGGGCTGCATCCAATTAAGTTTTAAACCTTGCTCATGTCACTTGAAAGTGAGCTTCTATTAAGGAACTGGAAAGAATGTGAGAATGCAGGCTTTCTCAATCTTGTTTTAAACTGGAAAGAGGACTAGACATGCCAGCAGATTACAACCCTTCCCATTTTCAGGCAAATACCAAAAGCATAGGGGGGGGAGGGCGGTGTATTTTGCATCAGATTAACCCTTTCAGATTAATTGTAAAAGAAAGCGGGGACTTTAATTAATCTGGCAAGAGAGAATGGAACCTTTCATCAGCATCTAGATCAGAGGTCCCCAACCTTTTGGGCACCAGGGACCGGTTACGTGGAGAGAGCTTTTTCTGCAGACCGGACGAGGGGTGGTTTTGTGTGCTGCCTGCATCCCGCAGATGGGGCTTTGTTTATGCGGCCCGGTTGCTGGCATGCCACAGCCTGGTACTGGTCCACAGACCAGGGGTTGGGGACCCCTGATCTAGAGAGTCACAAGTTGACTACCTTTGTTTTATAAGATGCACTATAAGAATATCCTATTTGTGAGTATAACCCAGCATGCTCCCCCTTCTACAAACAGAAGGATTTCTTCCAGAGGCACTTGCTGCATCAAGAGGGAAGCCTAGTGCCATTCTTCTTCTGAAGTCCCCCCCCCCCCAAAAAAAAAGGATTTCTGACCTTATGGAACAGTTTTTAGGAAAAGGAGAAATAAAAGAACTGTGCTCTTTTTTTTGCAACAGAATAGTCTTAGGAGTGACACACACACACACACACACACACACACATTGTCCAATGTCCAAAGAATGCCTGTTTTACTCAAAGAATGCCAGGCCACATGCTGTTTACAGGCATTCTTTAAACATTGGACAATTGTGGGGAAATGCTCTAAGGAAAAGTCACTTTCACAGAATTTTATTATTTATTTCACAGAGCCCCTGACTGAGTTTTGTCCCATGCAATAACTCGTAGCACAAACCATTAATCTCTAGAGCAAAACAGAAATTATTGATAATTATCTTGCAATAAAAGATGCGGTACTGCTTATGAATTATTTAACCTCTACAGCTTTCCATAAACCTAAAAGACTTTACTGGAATAAGAGGCTCCAAATGTATTCCTGAATATAGAGCTGGTTGATTAACACCAGAAACCAAGATTATACATTGACTTCTTTTGCTTTGAAAAGAGACTGATTTGTTATATATTACCTTTGTAGAAGAGCACCACTATTTTCGGGAAGGCTTTCATGAAATGGATGTTGTCGTAACAGTACTCTTGAATCTTTAGCAACAGAGTCAGTTCAGACTGACCTTGGGTTGTAAAGGCAGCAAGAAGAGGGCTGTATTGCTGAGAAGATAGGAGAGGCTTTGTCATAAATAATTTCCTAACTTGCATTTAAACATTTGCTTCATCTTAGCCATGGAGAATAGAGTTATTAAAAAACTAACAGTTGCTTAAGTTGCCTTTTCTAATTCTTATAAAGACAAAAATAATATTGTCAAGAAACATACAGTATCTTAGAATCTTTGGAGTAGTTTCTTAATACCAATAAGTCTACTTTTTTTAAAAACAAGATTACTCTGAAAAAAAATTACTTCAGGAAAACCTCAGACAAAACATTCTGAAAAAGATAGATAGATGGATGATAGATATCTGCAACAGACTGGAAAAAATATTTAAAAGCTAATCCTATAAATGAGCTTATACCTTCAAGTGCTTAATGGCTTGTTCTGCGACGAGTTCCTCTTTTTTGTTCCATTCCACAGTGCTCATTACACTAGACCAGATGATGCCAATTACGGTCTGCTCTGATATGTTGTTTTTCTTCATTTCTTCCTTGACATATGGTATGATCTAGGCAACCAGATTTGCACATTAGTCTCGTCCAGATATTTCTCTCGATATAAACAGGACTTTAACCAAATCTATGTATGAATCCAAATCAAGCAAGGTCTTGAACATCACTATACTCAAGTCCAAGTAAATCTGAATATAGCTTCCCCTTTGATCTGCCACCTGAAAGTATGAAAATGGGACAGAGGAATCTGACAACGTTTTGACCTTACATTGGTTCACCATACAAATTTTGAAATGGCGGGCTTGTCATTATTCTTTATTCAAATTTAACTGTGCCAGAATAACAATTTTATTTAACAAACATATACAGACATTAGCAAATTTAGCAGTATGATCAATGTAAAAAACACCACTTATAACCTATTTTGAATTGCTACTGAACATCACAGTGAAATATCAGACTCAAGACTGAAAAGAGTGTTCTTTTTTCCTGAAACAAATTTTCTCTGCGCTGCTCAAGGCACGTTAACAGTAGGGAATAATTGCTAGATGTTAGAAAGAAAGTTATGAACATTAGTCAAATGGCATGGTCAAATGGCTTC
The DNA here is from genome assembly GCF_001527695.2 of Protobothrops mucrosquamatus. Classification (NCBI taxonomy): domain Eukaryota; kingdom Metazoa; phylum Chordata; class Lepidosauria; order Squamata; family Viperidae; genus Protobothrops; species Protobothrops mucrosquamatus. The sequence continues at coordinate 188,312 of NW_015387397.1, forward strand.
CCTCCATTACCATAAAAGAATTGTTAAAACTGAACACCTCAAGAGTGGACAGCAATCATAGGCATACCGTTAACAATAGCCAAAAGAGCAGTGGAATGCTTTGGATTTGATTCCAAAAAATTGCTTTTAACTGCTAAACAAGGCAGTTGCTAAGTGAGTTACATCCCATTTGACAACCTTTTTTGCCACAATTGTTAAATGAATCATTGCAGCCGTTAAGTGAATCATGCAGTTGTTAAGCGAATCCAGTTTCCCCCATTGGCTTTGCTTATTGGAAGCTGGCTAGGAAAGTTACAAATGGTGATCTCATGACCCAGGGTACTGCAACAGTCATATACACATGCCTGAATTTTGATCATGGGGATGCTACAACGGTCATGTGAAAACCAGTCAAGTCACTTTTTTCAGCACTGTTGTAACTTTGAACGGCCACTAAACGAATAGTTAAGGTTACTTGTACAATTATGCATAACATTATGCATTCAAATATTTATGAATTATTATTTAAGTTTCTAAAGTAAATGTTTGCAGAAGTAACATACTGACAGTAATCTTAAAAGATATAAATCCCCTGGAGCTGTCCTCACATGCCTGTGACTATATCCATCCAGTTTTCTGAAAGTAGTTTGCCATTACCTTCTTTCAGGATATGTGTTCAATTCTTTCAGAGTATATGTTCAATTTCTCAGTCTAATTAATAGCCCCAAGATTTCTAGATCTTTGTCCAAAAACTAACCAAATCTCATCCTAGTTAGCTTCTGAGATCAGTCAATGTAGCTAGGTTTTTCTAAGCACTTTTCAATAAAGCACAATCTTTTACACTGAAGAAAAATAAGATATTTGATGAATCTTAAGAATTTAATTTACCAAAATTATTATTGTGCTATTATACCTAATGTGTACTATTAGGGACTCAGTTAAAAAGGCTATTTCCATAATTCTGGTATTCCATTAAGATCTTACAGAATTCATCTATGTTTGCCAGCTAACCATACTTACATCCTTGAAGGGATCCCCTCGTGACATCTGCTCTTGAAGCTCTTTCTGTAATTCTTTACGAGCCCCGATGCACTGCTGGTTCCGAACATATTCAGAAAGTTCCTTCAATCCTGCATCAGTGAAGTATTTTGTAAAATGTTCAAGACTTTGCTTGTTGGCTGGAAAGAGTTCCTGAAACACATGTTTNTAACCATACTTACATCCTTGAAGGGATCCCCTCGTGACATCTGCTCTTGAAGCTCTTTCTGTAATTCTTTACGAGCCCCGATGCACTGCTGGTTCCGAACATATTCAGAAAGTTCCTTCAATCCTGCATCAGTGAAGTATTTTGTAAAATGTTCAAGACTTTGCTTGTTGGCTGGAAAGAGTTCCTGAAACACATGTTTTTTGCAAATATTAAGGCACTATACATGCAAGTGCTTGGCACAAAGATTCATCCTTGTTTAATGCATGGAAATATTCAAAATAACATTAATTTTCCTGCTTTCCTATTTTCATGTAGATATGAGAAGTCTCATCTTACTTTTTATTACATTTTCCTATCAGGTTCCCTTGAGGACTATGTCAAAAATTGTATTAAAACATTGAATTCAAATCAAGATTTACTAAATGTACCAAAGTGCCAAAACCAGAGTGAACTGTAAAGAATCAAATTCAGATGATTTTTTTTTAAAAAATTAAATATGCAATAATGAATTAAACTATCAGATGTTCTTCAGGCATGAATCTACGAATACCGGACAATCATTGAGTAGTGGAAGGGGAATCTGGGTCCTCCTGCAAGTTAAAAAAACAATATTCTACTCCCTGCCTGAGTAACAGATGTTTCATTTTGACTATAAAACCCTACCCACTTACCATCAGCCTATTATCCATATTGACTTTACGAAGGCTAGCAGCAACTGCATTGATATCTTTTTCATTTATCCATGATTTGAACAATTTTACTGCAAAGGCTGCTGAAACACCTGCACAGAAAATCACACAATTACTTTTTAAGACTTCACAGTGTGAATGGGTATCATCCTTTCCTCCTACAGGCTTTCCACGTATTATCTAGCCAACAATACATTTAGATCATGGAACTCCTTCATATGCTATCACTTACAATAGACTTTCCAAGAGGAAAGTGTCAAAGTGAGTCTCAATAATGTTAACATCAGGATTATACCAAGCAATATTTTCAGGTTTTTGCTGCCCTATTACTGAAACACATGCTCCCTGCAGGAGCTGAGGTTCTTAAAATCATTAGAAAAGTATGATTTATTTTATTTTTCACATTTTTGAACTGCCCATCCCCCTTAGAGAGGGGTTTGACAATTACCTAATACTATGTAACACAATGGAACTCAACAAATTTCTATGGTGACAACGCAAATACAGTGCTCCTTGGCCTCAATTGCTGTTTAATATTATTTTTATTTTGCCCTTGTCAGATTTCTGTAGCTTATGTTTCAACTTTAGAAGCAATTTTAGTTTTAAACTAAATGCATAATGTCCCCAAACACGCAGGTAATCCTTGATGTATAACTGTAACAAAGATTACCCATTATGATCATAAGTTGTGATGGTTGTAAAGCAGGTCATCACGTGGTTACCTCAATTTTACTTTTTTGTGGTAGTCACTAAGCAAATCACTTGATTAAATGAATCCGCAGTTGAGAAAGTAAGTCCATTGTTCGCTTTAGATTTTTTCCAAAAACTGGAAATGCTGCTTTTCCACAAAAATATCATAAATTTGGTCACATGACCATGGGACACTGCAAATGGCCATAAATGTGGGCCAGTTGTTGAATGCCTGAAATGTGGTCATTTCAGTGGGGGGATAATCCATCAGAACCAGTCATAAGTATCTTTGGAGGGGTACATCAGAACTTAGAACGGTAGCTAAGCGACTGGTCATAAGACAAGGACTGCCTCCACTACGAAACAGCAGTAAGTGAGGAAGTTGGTTCTTCTATGAAAGAAGCCGTATCAGAGGCAAGATTTCTGTAATTACCTTCTTTCACAAGATTCTCATTATACAGGCTGTTGAGAATTGATGCATTAAGTGTCCCGTTGGCCAGAAGAATACCCGTCAGCATGGCCAATTTGTTCCGCTCAGACTCTGAAAAACCTTTCAAGAAGAGCAGCAACTACAAGAGGAAATACAGTAACAAACATTTTGAAATAAATGAGATACTGAAGCCGTACTACAGCATTATAAAGGATTTTATATGACAGTGATCAAAAAACCATCACTTTTCCACGTTACATTGCTTAAGACATTTGTAATTACTTTCCTCTCTCAACGTGTATACACATGCACACGTGGCAACCAGAAAATAAAACCGTTATAAAGTGGATGAAACTTTTTCCCCCTTTTCCCCCAGCTTGAAAATGACTAGCAGAAGCAGACAGTCTAATACTACTTATTTACTTACATATAATAAAATCCATTTTTGGGCAAGATAAGATAAAATCTAGTTTTCATTGAATACCTTTTTAACTTCATCCTCAAAGCCTTTTTCCAGGTATTTGTATCGCCTGATCAGCTTGTTAAAGACCTGTAAAATAGGTAAGAGAGCCAGTTTGGTGTAGTGGTTAAAGCAACAGGCTAGAAATCAGGAGAGTGTGAGTTCTAGTTCTGCCTTAGGTAAGAAAACTGATTGGATGACTTTGGGCTAGTCACTCTCTCTCAGCTCAACCCGCCTCACAGGGTTACTCTGGTGGGGAAAATAGGAGAAGAAAGGAGTGTGTTCATTGCCTTGAGTTAGTTAATTATAGTAGTTATTTATAAAACTAATAAAGGTGAGATAAAAATAAATGAAAATGATCCGGCTTAAGAAATAAAATGCTCAATTACCAATCATTCACATAGTTTTACTATACTAATGTATTATACTATAGAAAAACAGGATCAAGGAAAATAATGCAAGAAAACACGCAAACCTGAGCAAATGCTTGCATTGTTTCTAGGTCTTCTTGTGCAGCAAATACACAGACGTCTGTGTGCATCATGTCATCTGCCAGGGTACCACCGGGGGCTGTTAAAAATTGATTATTTCAATTATAAGAAAAATAACTGTAAGAGAAGTTGTTCTGGTTTACAAGATCATCTTTGCTGAAACAGTCAAACTTCAAATAATACACAATATACTGGATTTACTGCAAATGAAATTAAATTTTCTAGGATTGGGTAGGGCCAGTGGTGGTGAACCTATGGCACGGGTGCCAGAGGCGGCACTTGGAGCCCTCTCTGTGGGGACATGTGCCGTTGCCCCAGTCTTGCCTCCCCCTGCGACCCCCTCACCAGCAGCCCTCCTGGAGGAGAGTCGCCCCCGAGTGTGGCCCACGCGGAGCAGTGCAGCCAAGGACATGGCAGCCAGGCAGCGTAGACAAGACTCTGCCCTCACGCCTCATGCACAGTTGATGCTGCAAGGCGCGGGCAGAGGGCGTGGCCACCATGGTGCTGCTGGGCTGCCTGGGCAATCTGCGACGGACCCTGGAGGTGGTGAGTGGTCCTGTGAGCAGGGGGCAGAGCAAGGGCGGGGCCAATTTTTGGGCACTCGGTCTCTAAAAGGTTCGCCATCACTGGGGTAGGCAAATGAACCTGATCCATATCTTACAGTATTTTTTGAAGAATACCGAAAGCCAACTGACAGCTTTGTTCAGACCCAATTTGAGCCATGATTTTTCTTCCAACAGCTATCCTAAAATGATCACACTGCAGCATACATTGCCTCTATTCTATATTTTGCTTTGAATACTACTATCACTTTCAATTTGTATATGTATACAAGCAATTCTGGGGGGGAAAACCAATTAGAATTTTTCATAGTGCATCCATGTGATCATAAACTGAATAGTCAATAGAGATACTTGCTCTTCCCCCCCCCCACCCTACACTTTTCTTTCTTCCCCTTTTGCTCCTCTATTTTACCTTTCATCTTTCTTTATATTTTTGTATTTTATGCTTTGTTAAATTAATAAAAATTCTGAACAAAATAAAGATACTTGCCCAGCATTCCACCGGCCACCAGAATGTCAAAGAGTGTCTCTGCATAGCGGCGATAATCAAGTTTTGCTCCAGAAGCATCAAGGAATTTTGCTACTGCTTCCAAATCACTGCCAGTTTCATTTAAACCTTGAATAATGCAGTCCTGAAACTGAGTGGGGTCAAACCTCTCTTTTTCATCTGCAATAAAAAAAGAATACTGTAAATGTATCTGAAAAGAAAGTCAAGGTAATTGGAGTTATTCATTTCATGCCGAGAATCAGAGAAGCCAAAAGGAAAGGAAAGGTTCCCAGGGAAGCCACAACATCTTGACTTCAATGAGCGGTAGGCCTGTGCTGTAAATCCAAAGCAACCATCTTTGAGTTTAAACAAACTCAAAAACACTGTGCAAATTGTGTTAATTCACCATGTGTCAGAAATCAACACAATTTTCGGTAGACAAGAGATAGCTTCCCTAATGCAATATGGGCTCACAAATTCAATTCATGAGTCTCTTTCACTCAGGTCCATATTTCTTTTAACTATGATCAAAATCAGGGTTGTTCTCTTGTTGCAGAGCCCAAGCTCTCTCTCTCTCTTATCATATATGATAAAATTAATAAAATTAAGTATCGTATGCTTTATTACTATAGTTAGCCTTCGACTTACAGGCATTCGTTTAGTAAGCATTCGAAGTCTGAAAAGTGCTGAAAAAAGTGACTTATGATCAGTCTACACACTTACGACTGTTGCAGCATCCCCGTGGTCAAAATTCAGGCACTTGGCAACTGGCATGTATTTATGATAGATAGTTGCACTGTCCCAGGCTCATATGATCACCATCTGTGACCTTCCCAACCAGCTTCCAACAAGCAAAGTCCATGGAGGAAGCCGGATTTGCTTAACAACTGCATGATTCACTTAACAACTGAGGTGATTTATGTATCTGTGGCAAAAAAGGTTGTAAAATGGGGTGCAACTCATTTAACTGCCTTGCATAACAACAGAGGTTTGCGGCTCCATTGTGGTCATAAATCAAGGAGTATCTGTACCTGCAGCATAAAATGAAACAAATACAGTATGGCCCTGGTTAAACCTTTCCTCAGATTGCCCAATCATTCTGTTTATTAGCAATCAACTTTTTTGAAGAAGTGAAAATGCACATTTCCTCAAATATTGATTCCATTAACTCAACAGTCTTGTGTGAATTTAATACATGAAATACAATTGTAAGACTAAAGATTGATTAAATATCAGTGACTAGGAATAGGAATCAGGACCCAATTCATGACTTTTAAGATTTTAGATGGAATATATTGATAATTATTTCAATAATTGGTAATACAGAAAAAAACAGAGATGTTGATCCTATGGTTATCACTACATAAATATGTTTTCAATAGGTCTAACAGAATGGAAAGATAAATGGACAAACATTCAAAAAGATTCACTAATAAAACCATCAAAAATACATATTACAAATCAATCTTTACAGTGATATGGTAATTTGTAATTGATAAAAACTGATTAAACAGGCATATGACTATGCTTACCTCTTTTCCTAGTTTTAAAACGCTGGCCTGATAGCGTTGGCTTTTGCTGCTTTTGATTATTCATAAAAGATACCCTGTGATAAGCAACAAATTGAAGATATTTTGGTTAAGAAAATAATCCTTAAGGATTTAGAAAGGTTTTGATCAAGACATTTACTACCTAAACACATCAGAATACATAGCTTTTCCCTGTTTCCAAAATTACCATGATTACAATGCCATTAAAAATGAGTCCTAAACCATGTTTATATTTAAAACTGGAATATTAATCAGAAACAAGTTTGTTAACTGCAAACTACTGATTTACATAATACATAGTTTATTTATTTATTTATTTATTTGTTTAGATTTATATACCGCCCTTCTCCCGAAGGACTCAGGGCGGTGCACAGCATATTAAAAACAAGTAACAATAAAATACCAAAAAAAATTAATAAATACCAAAATAAAAACCCCTCTAAGACCAAATTAAAAGCCAAATATTAGTAGCTGTGTCGTAATTAAAATCATCCCTAACTAAAATCCTCCCTAGGTCAGGCCCGCTTGCTGGAAAAGCCATGTCTTGAGGGCGCGGCGGAAAGTAAGGAGATCCGGAATCATCCGGATCTCGGGGGGTAGTTACTAAGGTGGCAGGTTTATTATTGCATAACAAGTAAGAACAATCATCTGTAATCTTATCTCAAGTTAATAATTCCTATTGCATTTAAAGAGAACATTAGGAAGGGGGAACTGAGGGGAAAAAGGCAACTTTTTAATATATAATATGTTACTTTTCTGGAGAACTGCAATGTTCACAGTAAGAATTAAAAATCATTCTTTGCATTGGTAGACTTCTGATTATGAAGAGTTTGTAAATATATCTTGATAGCCAGCTTGCCTCCTATCTTGGAAGGCTTACTTGTAGCACAGTTCAGAACAGCTGTATCTTTTCTATTGTGAGACTGGATATTAAGGCTTTATTGACAGAATATTCTAAGTATGCTTTTTAACTGCCCTGTCTTAAGACAACTTCAAGTCTCCTTCACTGAGTCATCACCTAGGAAGATGTTTTCAAATTCACTTCTCTATTATAAACTGTTCTAGTTCAATCTGTTCTAATTAATTCTATTATTACAAGTGTTATAAGTAGGAATAGGAACAAAAAGAAACAAGGCACTGCTGCCTTCTGTCACTGTTGCTGTACTAGTGAAGGGGGCTCTATCATCACTATGAGGACAGAAAACCTACCTAGTGATACCAGCATACAAATGTTATGACTTGTGTAATTGCAAGTTGCTATCTTTCTTGTGAAGACCAGGAGCATTTGCTCAGTGGATTATGGGATTATCTGTACCTCCCTGATTAAATATAGCAATTTTGAAACAAGTTCCCTTGCTGCCATTTTGTCTGTAAATCAAATTTTCCTTCTGTATAAGATATTTTTAGATTATAAAGCTGAAAGCAGGGAATAACTAATTTCTATCAATATGTAAATTGCTGCTTAAGGCTGATGGGCAATGAATAAATGCTGTTAAGCTAATTAATACTATAATGCAAGCTTTTCTTAACAGGTAACACTGTTCACACCCACTACAGTCCAAAAAATCTTTGGTGACTCAACCTGATAGATCAGTGGTTCTCAACCTTTTTAATGCCGCGACCCCAACCAGTCGTAAGTCGAGGACTAAACCAGTTGTAAGTCGAGGACTAAACCGGTCGTAAGTCGAGGACTAAACTGGTCGTAAGTTGAGGACTACCCAACCGGTCGTAAGTCGAGGACTTTCCCTGCCGGGAGCGCTGCGCATGCGTGGTTCCACCCCCTGCGCCGGCCGAGGCATAGCTGGCAAGCGGCAGAGACGGAGCAGGCCGACCACCAGCTGGCCCAGCTCAAGGGAGGTAAGGCACCCGCCAGAAAAGGGGAAAAAAAAATGGCGGACAGCCTTGCTTGGCAACCCCCGTGAAATGGTCGATCGACCCCAAATGGGGTCGCGACCCACAGGTTGAGAACCGCTGTGATAAATGAATCAAACTTTATCCATCACGAATATATTTTGCATGAAACTCCCTTCTCTCTTTTCAGATTACTTCTACCTACAGCTGTCCCAATTTCCAAGCTGTGACATTATAATTGGCACAACTCTCAAAATCACAACTGAAATCATGCTAGAAATTCAAATTCAGTAACACGTGAACCAATAATTTAACAAATTTCACAGATTGGAGCCAGAACAATTATCTTTACTGAAGCCTCAAAATTAATTCAGGGATGAGTTTGCTTTAAAAAGAAAGGCTCAGTCTTTATGTGATTTTACCAGTGCTCTGTATCAATATAAAATGAGGACAAGCTGGATGTCAGTATTTACACTAAAACCAGTATATAGTAAGGCAGTTATTAATAACCTACAACAGTCTTTCAGAAACTAGTGCCCGTCATGTGTATTATGACTATAATCCTGAATACAAATTCTGCAAAACAATATATATAAAAAATAGCTAATTAGGAATGGAAAGACTGCAACACCGAATATCCTGTAAAAAGTATATCTCCTATGATCATCTACAAGTAAAAAAGGGAGCCTCAATTCAACTTACATTGTACACACACAGCTATATGCTAAATGTTCAACATTAATAAGGGAGAGGAGATAATAACCACATGCAGCCAAAAAGACAAAAAGAAACAAAAAGAGTTCCACAACTTAGGGTGGACTTAAAATCACAAATTAGGATTCCTCAAACAATGATGGGAAAAGGAAAGCTAAAAAGGGTAGTGAAATTATCTGCCCCATTTCCATTATTCGTGGCAATCAATGTTGGTTCCACAGGATGAATTTCAACATTTCTCCCATGCCTTCCTCTTGGCCTATAATAGGCATTGTATTTCTCCTTGAAATTGGAATGATGCTACTACATCTTTGTAATCTCGAGAAAGCAAAATGATAGAACGGAGCAAAACCAGCATGATCATCACCCCTTCTACTTTAAAAATGGATAAAAAGATTCCCATTTCCCCCCTCTATATACGGGTATAAAATGTGCCTGGTGTGTGTGTTTGTGTGCCCGTTTTAATACTTCATCCCAGTTTACTGAACATCCAGTAAAGCAGGGGTTCTCAACCTTGGCAACTTTAAAGACTTGTGGACTTCAATTCCCAGAATTCCTCAGCCAGCAAAGCTGGCTGAGGAATTCTGGGAATTGAAGTCCACAAGTCTTAAAAGTTGCCAAGGTTGAGAACCCCTGCAGTAAAGAGTTTGGGAAACAAAGCCATTTCTTACAAGGCCCATTTCTCAACTCTTTGGGGAAAATATTAAACGCAGTATTCGTCTTTCCCTGTCTTTTTTAAAGTCTATTATTAAAGGAAAAAATCATATAATCATATAATCAAAAAAATCATATAATCATATAATCAAATAATCAAAAAAATCATATAATCATATACAGCTCGACCACTTAAAAAAAAAGAGTAACCTATTTAGAGGGCGACCACTCATATATGCACCCGGGGAAGAAAAGGCGGATAATAACCGCGTTAACAGAGCGCAAATATCTATATTTCTCGCCTTCGCTGATCAAGTTACTACCGGGCTCCTCCTCCAGGTCCGCCCAGGGAGCCTCGGGAGCCCTGGCAATCTTCCTCCTCAGCCCGCACCGCAAAAGAGCCGCGCGGGGACACCGTGCGGCGCTCCTTCTTTTCCTTTGCTACCTAACGTAGCTGCTGCCTAGGGTAGAAGGGGAAAGCACCTTTCCCCCCCCCCCCGTTCTCCCTCCTCCTCCTCTCCTCTCCCACAGCGGCCCCCTCCTTCTTTTCCTTCCTTCCTTCTACCCACCGAGCCCTCCGGGCGGAGGCGGCCGCTGCTGCTGGAGGTGGAAGCGATGGCCGAGGGAAGGGGGAGGTCTCTCACAAGCGCCGCCACGGCTAGCTTAAGAGTCCCGCGTGTTCCTCCCGGCCGCCGCCGCCGCCGCCGCCGCCACGGGTCTCTCTCTTAGCTCTCCCGCGACGGCGACGGCGGCGTCACCAACCAACAGAGGCCGCCGCTTTGTTACCCGACAGGGTCATGCCAGGCCGCGCCAGAGGACGTGGGGAAGGGGGGGGGGAAGAGGGCCGACCGGCGCGGCCGTTACTCTCCAGGCGCGTTCCGAAGGGCCCCAGGCCCGCCCCCCCCACCCCGTCTCGAGCCTCACCGACTTTTAAGGCAGGAAAGGAACGTCCAAGGAGCACGAGCTTTACCAGCGACGCGAGGAGGACGGAGAGGTGGCTGAAGGCAGTAGTTTCTTCAGTCTCCTCCCCCTCAACCTCTCGCGAGAAGCAGAGATGACGCGGGAACTTACGGAAACGGCCCCCTCCCCGGGGAAAAACACACACACACACACACACACCACCATTCGTGCCTGCGTCGCCTATGGCGGGGAGACGATAACCCAGCGCCATCGGCTGAGCTCAGCTTAGCTCAGCTCGGCAGTCGCGCCTGGTTTGTTCCTTTCCCGCCATGGTAAAGGACAAGGAGAGGCCTACGGCAGATTTGTCGTTGTTGGTCGTTTTTTTCCTGACTTCGGCCGACTGCTGGACAAGTCCCTGCAGTTTTCTTGGCAAGGTTTCGGAGTGGCTTGGTCTTTGGTTGCTTGCTAGAACTGGGGGGAGGGGGAGGGGAACTGGCCCGAGGTCACCCAGCTCGCTTTGTGCCTCCGACGGAAGCAGAACTCGCTGTCTCCCGGTATCTAGTCCGATGCTTTAAACTAGTACAGGGGTAGGCAACCTTGGCTCTTTTATGACTCGTGGACTTCAACTCCCAGAATTCCTGAGCCAGCTGTGCTGGCTCAGGAATTCTGGGAGTTGAAGTCCACGAGTCATAAAAGAGCCAAGGTTGCCTACCCCTGAACTAGTATGTCAGTCTGACTGTAGGGAATCCAGTTTGCTACAAAAGTGTCGCGGACACAGTTCCCAGCCCACGTTGGAGAGCGCCTGGTTGGGTAAGGCGATCTAATAACAACCAGGACGTACGCGGGGCCTTCCTGCATCCTGGCACGCCCAAGGGCTATCTGAATCAGCTGCCCAGTGAAAAAAAGGATCGGGCTGCTGCTTTCATCACCATCTGCCTCTCTTTCTCAGGAAAATGATCCGTTCACAAGTTTTCTGCGGAGAAGAGCACAATAGGGAATAACATCTTAGTTGCACGGCTGTCCTGGCAAGAAATGGGCAGGGTTCAAGCCTATAAAAGTTGAGATCCACTCTGCAAACCCGCAGTGACCATGTTCTAATAAATGCTGTAAGAATGCTGCGATGTAGATTTTTTTGTATATTTTGCTCCTTTCCAAACTGTACTCGGAAGTAAATTTAGTAGCGTATATGGCTACATAACTAAACATCTTCATGCAGGGGCACAATCATTACTAATAAAATATTAATGAAGTTCTTATTAACAAGAGGGGAAGTGTCAGGTTATGATTAGGATTCAAATTCTGTGATTCATTATGTAGTGTTAGGCTGTTCGTCCACTTTTTGACTTAAGCTGCACTATAGAAAAATTAAGAGTCAAAAACGGCACATCAGACTTTCAACCGAAAATAAACAGAAGGCAGATAGCTACAGTGCCAACTTGGCAGCTTTACTCTTTATGCTACAGGGAACAAATGTTAGAAACAACAAAAGAGGCAAATATTTATCCCTGCTTTAAATGTTTCAAGATTTACAATAAAGTACCACCCCCCCCCACACACACACCCCAGCTAGGGTTATCATGTCTATACTACCAAAACCCCAAATCCATGAATTCTGCATGTCACTGGAGATACAGGAGAAACCAATTTTTTTGCTACCACTTAGTGGCCATTTTCTACTTTTCTAACAAAAATAAGGCAATCCTATTTTAAGTAACCTTTCAACAAGGAAGATAAGGACGTATCTGTTTTAATATATGCAGTTTTTCCCAGATAAAAAGCCAAAAATTCTTTTTCAGATGCCAACTCTGTTCACATCAACACTGAAGTACTGTATTTCACTGTCGTATTTCTTTTGCTGAAGGAAATATTAAAAGGGCAGAATATTATATTTCCTCAAAGGATCTTAAAGAGGCAGAAAAGCATGCCCAGTTTTTCTTAATAGCCCCAAGTCTCCCTCCCCCAAAACAGAAACCAGCTCTGTAGAAATGCAGATGTGATAATCCATTCAGGAAGGTTGGAGGCCTCCAGCTAGAACGGGTAGGCAACCTTGGCTCTTTTATGACTCGTGGACTTCAACTCCCAGAATTCCTGAGCCAGCATGGCTAGAAGCTTAGGAAGACAAAGACCCTTAAAATCTACTTACCCCACCCAAACTCTAAAACAGGACATACTGTAATAGGATTAACCCACAGATGCCAAAGGGGTACACTCAGACTTCGGTCAAAGTACATGACACAGGAAATACAAAGCCTCAAACAGGAACAGGAAACAACCTCAAGAGCCCCAGAGGGTATAAAACCCACTCTCTACTTCTACTACATGTAGGCTCTCTTTTCTTCCAGAGCCATCTTTCTGTCTGGCTCTCCTCTTCAATAAACTACAACTTTCTTTCTAAAGCAGTCACCATGTTGTTCATTTCCTGCTTGGATTGAACCCTGATGAAGACTTTTCCTTCAACACTGATATAACTTGTCTTCCATTAGTTCTCCCAAAAAACATTGTCTCTGTTTCAAGTGATGTTGTTGGTATGGCTGGTTTACAATAAAACTCTGTTCAATAGTTGATCTGTATTTTCACATGTGTGCTGGCAGGGACTTTTATTTATTTATTTTTAAAAGGGGCATTTTTAAAAACTACAGCATAAAGAGAGAGAAAAAAAGATAAATGGTCATACCGTGAAGAAATGTTTTTGAAAGAAAACACCCTTACAGTTACTATTGATAATATAAAAGCAATCCTTAAATTTAACATTAAATGTAGTCATATAGAAACATATGCTTCCTCTTCCTATTATTAGACCAGACTTTTCAAAGATAAATAAGAAACTCATATCTTGCATCCTTTTCTTAACCCCAGGAGATAAATTTCCATTTGCATAAAATTATCCTGTTTGCTATGCACCTGGCTTAAAAGAGCCAAAACTCTTTACGAAATGACAAATTCTAGAACTTATTATTTTTTTTTACTGATTGCTTTTTGGTCCTGCACCTCAAAATTACTGTTGTGTTCAGACCATATTGCTTGGTTAGCAGATATTTCAATTATATATATTGCCAAGCAAATGTAGATAAGTCATATTCAGCCTACAATGTCTCAAAGTCTTTAAAGCAATCACGTTTTATCAAAGTATTGACCCCTTGTGCAGACATATTCTAGTTAAATATCTTCCCTGAATTTTCAAATTAGATTATTCCATAATGTTAACTTCTCGTGTGATTTGGAATCAAAACCTCATTGCTTAGTTACTAATGGTAAGCTTTTAAGACTGGAAATGAAGATCACTGTTCTATCTATCAGAATGATCCTTTTCATAATGTCATCTCTGTAGTGCAGTGGGAATGGTGCTGAGATTGAACATAAAAGTTTTATAGCAATCCCAGTATTGCAATTTGGGAATTGGTTCTTAAAAGACCCGAAATTATAAGAATAACCATTAGATTAAGGCAGTGTTTTTAATAAAAGGCTGTCAAAAGTGCCAAGTTATTCAATCTTTATTCATTAAAGAATGCACACATGTGAGCACTAAAATTCCACATACTATATGTGTGGTTACATGCAGACAGATAAGAGGACCATGTTTAATATATAACATTTCAAAGAATATGCAGTTATTTTTCAAGTGCTTTTTTTTACAATTGGAAAGTGTCACATTTATGCTGAAAATAACCAGATTTCTTACAGACCAATATACCACTGGAAATCACCAGTGCCTTGCTTGCATCATTAATTGCGTTGATAGCTGCTTTTCATTTCTAATATATGATGCCCTTGATAAGCTTGCCTTAGTTGACCACAAGATAAAATTGTCCATGATGATATTTTTCTCACACTCAGTTTTGTCTTTCCTTTTCCCACAGAAGCTGTACTATTTTAATCTATTGTTGATTACCTTATCCTGACTAGTTAGAGCCTTTTACAACTATAGCAACTCATTCAATTGATGAGATGAGGTATACATCTCATAAGCAATAGTTTATAGCATTAAAATATTTATAATATTTATACATATACATCTGTAGGTAAATTAATTTTATTTTGTTAAATTGAAATTACATTTATTTGCCATTTATCAAGGCAACTCTAGGTGGCTTATAATAAAAAGGAAGAAAAATGAAAAGATACATAAAATATCTTTTGTCACATCTCATTTAGCAGTTACAGTATATTCCTTAAATCAGAAGCAATACGAAATGACTATATCAGAAAGAGGGGGGAGGGAGAGGGAGAGGGGGAGAGAGAGAGATGCTGTTAAGATTATTGGTTTCATTCAGATAAAGTTCTCTCTTTACAGCTTTTATGCTGGTATGTGTCTGGTGCACCAAATCTGATCATAAATGGTTGGAAAATTATTCTAAAGATCAAACTGAACATCTTTGGCCAAGTATCCTAAACATGGTTCCAATATTACTGTCTCAACAGACAATGAAGGATGCAGTTCTATAAACATTTATTTGGAGCGCATGTCCCATTGAAAACCGTATGATATATTTCTGAAAAGATATGTACAACATTATGCGGTAAGAAAATGACAATTTCATTGAAAAACAAGTAGAAGATTAATCCACTTGGATAGCCCAAGGTTTATAAGTCCCAGGCTTGTCTCTTGGAATCTAAACAAGAAAGGAACATGAACAATTATTTAACGATGGGATTGTTTAGTATGAACTAAAACATAATTATCATAGTGAACATTCTAGACTGCATATATGCTTGATAAGATACAACACAACATACCAGGGCTCTACTGTGGGCTGCTTCAATTATGTGCAATGTTAACAGCCGATAAAATACTCTACACGAAGCATTTTCCTCCAGTTGAGAACCATTAAGGAAAAGTGGGGCAGAAGATGGAACACTCTGTACTGCTGCAATTTGAACCACATGGGAGTTTTCTACAACAGTGCATTCTGTCAGTAGGTTGGGAGTTGTTGAGGGTTTTTTTTTTAGGCATAACAATACCATAAACGCTATTGTAACAAAATTATTTTATTTTGCTTTATTTTAGCTACTTCTTTGCAATGTTAATCTTAAATATTTCCAAAATATTTGGAAATTTGAAATTTGCTTTTGGTTAATTTACTGACTTACTCTCTCTATATCCATATATTTCCTGAACCTTTTGTAAAAGCTTGAATTGCTAGCTTTGTTCCATCATTTCATGAACACTGAACCTGATTGACTTGAGCAGAGTAACAAGTGAAGTTTTGTTTTGTTTCAAGCTGGAGGTCAGTGTTTTAAGAAGGCAACTATAAAGTTATAATTGCATACATACTAATTCATGGTGTACAATATTTATGCAACACCTTTCAAGCGTCCAGATTATTTTGCTATGAAATGAACTTTCCGCATTTAACGGGCAATAAAATAGCATGATATTTTTATTGCATTGCATAATAACACACCAAAATTAAACTTCACAGAAACTCTCATAACATTTGAGTTGATCCTGGACAAACTCATAATACTAACATTCAGAGTGCTTAACTCAGCTGAATGATAGAAAGCAAGGATAGCAAAATACATTTTAGATTAGTGATATCAGTGAATTGGTGGCTCGTTCAATCAATCAATCTTTATTACGGTCACAAACCAGCACCACAAACAAAAGCATTAAAAACAATAATAATAGTAAAAAAAACAAAAATAAAAGGCAGACAGAATAATATATTGTGGTTGGTGGTGGATTATCAGTGGGCAATTAAAATTCGCCTAATTTTACATGCAGCATAGCAAAATTTGGCCACATTCAAAGAAACTATTTTGTACTGATCCAATAATAATAGTTGCACATAAAAAGATCAGTATTTCCCAGATATTTTATTAGGCAAGGTGTTATAAATTGAATCTGTGAGTCCTTATAGAAGATGCAGAACTATAGTTTCAATAGTGTCCATAGGGGCACAGTCTCAACTCATATAGTATTTTTTTGATCAGCCCTCCAAAACTGCACCGTGCTAAGGTTAGTGCCCTTCAGATTTTCGGGATGGTTATTTGATATAAATATCTTGTTGCTTTAAAAGGGGGGGTTGACTGCTGAAATAAACATTCTTGAGAAGAGTAGCCTGATCTTGCTGGATTTCCAGATGTTAAATACCGTATATTGTTTAAGTGCAGTATGTGCACACTCATACCCCATCATTAAAAAAATTGGTGGTTCAGAAATGGGAGAAGCTTTGCAGCTTACACAGTAAATCACAATAAAATAATATAACAGAGTTTGAATCACATCAGGTAGTGGTATTAAATGTCTAACTGATTTTGGAAACACAGAGGAGGAAGGAGAACCAGTCAGAAAAGATTATTTAGTTCAGGGCAGAGGGGGAATGTGAAAAAGAGATTCAAACTAACTCTGCTTAATTATGCTAGGTATCAATTGACTGGAAGAATTCCTTTGGCAGGCTTTCAAGCTTCTGTTAGATTATCCTATGAGCAATCAAGATTGTTCCAGTAATCCAAGTGGTTCTTTTCTGAGTTTGCCAGCTCACAGAGCTTGATGGGGATGGGAAGGTGCTGGGAGAAAGGATTCTCTCTCTCTCTCTCTCTCTCTCTCTCTCTCTCTCTATCTCTCTCTCTCTCTCTCTGTGTGTGTGTGTGTGTGTGTGAGAGAGAGAGAGAGAGAGAGAGAGATTCCTCTTCCATCTGCATTTCCTAATACTTCTGAAAAGTTGCTGGAAGAAGAGAAAGAAGATACTTAAGAGCAGCTTGAGAGGCAATGCTGCAAAAACAGGGATAATTGACAGTCTCCAAGCCCATTCCTCCTGTGGCAGCCTTTTCTGGCTACAATAAACTATCATTTACAGAGTAGATAATCTAGAACAATTATTCTGTTTTTCCCCCTCAGCTTTAACTTTTCCTTACTTATCTTAACAGTATTGAGCATTTCAGACTCTGCCTTTATACTCTTTCATTTACAATCTTTGCCTTGCTGGTTGAAGTAGAAATGAAGGTTAGATGCAAGAGAATATGACAGGGCAAAGTCTTACCATCTCTGTAAAGTAATCAGCACAGGCCATACGAATCCTCTCTACATTCAATGGACTGTCCAGTGTGAAAACAGAGTTTAATCCTCTTTCCTTCCGTGCAGCACCTATTGCGTCTCTTATAGCAAAAAATACGGAGGATCCGAGGAATACTCCAGATTCTCCCAATCCCTGGAGAAAAATAAAAATAACCAAAGGGAAGGAAAAAAATAATTGGTGCAATATTCTTGTACAATAGTATTTAAGCTATCCAGTACAATAATTTCACACAGTCTGATCCAGTCATCCTATTCTTATAACAGCATCCTAAAATTCTGAATATTTTCAGTGCACAAAAGACTAAGCCCCTTGTGAACTGGAAATACAGAAAATGTATCACAGTTTGCAGAATTTGCATCAATTTCTACACATTACACATGGCAGATACTGAAGCTCAATGTGGGAAGAATCCAGAGAGAGAAATATTTTGGGGAATATTAAAAAGGCAGAATATATTTCCCCAAAAGATCTTAAAGGCAGAAAAGCAAGCCCAGTTTTTCTTAATAGCCCCAAGCAGAAACTCAGCAGAAACCAGCTTTTAGAAATGCAGATGTAATAATCCATTCAGGAAGATTGGAGCCAGGAAGCTAGAAGAAACTGATGAGATTAGGAAGACAAAGACCCCTAAAATCTACATACCCCCACCCAAGGACAGGCAACATAATAAGATTAATCCACCAATATCAAAAGGGTACATTCAAACTCAGGTCAAAGTACATGACACAGGAAATACAAAGCCTCAAACAGGAACAGGAAACAACCTCAAAAGCCCAAGAAGGTATAAAAACCCACCACTCCCAGCAACATGTGGTCAGCTTTCCCAGAGCCATGTTACTGTTTGGCTTTGCTCTTCAATAAACTACAACCTTTCTAAAGCAACCTCCATTTTGTTTATTCCCAGCTTGGACTGGACCCTGATGAAGATTTTTCTTTCAACATCAAATACTTTGGCCATCAAATGAGAAGAAAGGACTCATTGGAAAAGTCCCTGATGTTGGGAAAGATTGAAGGCAAATGGAGAAGGGGATAGCAGAGGATAAGATGGTTTTAGATAGTGTCATCAATGCAGTGGGCATGAGTTTGGGCAGACTCCAGGAAACAGTGGGGGGAAAGGGGGCCTGGCATGCTACAATCCATGGGATTATGAAGAGTCAAACAAGACTTAGTGACTGAACAACAACAAATGTAGTTAAAAGGATGTTACAAATTCAGTTTTCACAGAAAGCAACAGGGAAGTCTTTATGGAAACCTTGCATTTTAATTTACCGGTACATATTAAGTAATTAGTAAGTATTATGAAGCCCCTCTTTCTTGGTCATCAATAAATGTTTTAACTGTAATTGCTTTATACAACAAAACTTCTTTTCAGGAAAATGTTTATTTTTACTTGTGATGCATAGTTTACAAATGATTTTTATTCTTAAGCCTATTTTCCTACTTTTATAAAAATGTAAGATTTACTGCATATTGTCAGACTACTGAACCATCTAAATCTAATGTGTTTTCATTGAAGCCACGCCACCTTCAAAAGTCTATCAAAAATTGACTCATCTATTAGACTGAAGCACTACACATTTCACTTTCATAGAGACCACAATTTCCTGTTTGATTAATATTGCTGTTCTTGCTTTCTAAATTAATATGTAGATCTTACTGTCCACATGTTGGGTTAGCAGTCTAAAAATGTCCTGCTCAGATGATTTTGACTTGGAAAAAGTCCTTGATTTTTTTTATTTTTTTAATATCTGATTTTGGTGTTTTGTTTTTAATAGTAATTTATGATACAGACTTTAACTGAAGGGTTGTTACTTGTGCTCTTATTTTTATTGTATCTTATTGACATAAACTGCCTGGAGTCCTGTGTTTGGGCAAGTTCCAATTGTTACAATAAAATAAAATAATCATCATGCCTCCTGGAAAAGTGATTCATAAACCTGGAGCACTCTGCAAGCTGTTCTTTATCCTTTTGTGGAGAAAATAAATCTAGCAAAATGGAGGCTGCATCCTTCTTCCCACCCACCTCCATCTTTTGGACATGATCAGGGTCAAACCAAGTTCATATCTTTGCCTATCAGACTCAAATTGACCCTCTCTGGCCCAAAACAAAGCCCCTTTGTAATCCCATCTTAACCAAACAATAGAAGTCTTCTCACCAGCTCATAATACAGCCCAAGGGCAGCCCTAGGAACATAGTAACAACATACTGGTAGTAACAATCCTCAAAATTCAGTCCTCAATCAGCCTGATGACTCAACATTCCATTTTTTTTAAATAGTGGACATCCTTGGCTCTGCTGCCTTCCTGAAAGGCCCATTTGCCTAATAATAAGTGCATTGACAAAGTCCTGCCTAGCTTCCACAAGCTGGCATCCAAATCTGATCTATCGGATTTCCTGCTTTATAGCCCTTAACTTCAATTAAAATATTTGCTTGCCCACACTTTGAGATCTTCTCTTTCTTGTAAAGCAGGCACCCAGCAATCATTAAATACACATTAAATAAATAAACTGGCATTTTCTTCTTGGGATTGAGCTCCTCAATCAACAGTCCCAGGACAATCCATATTATTTGCTTACCCTGGATGAGTAGATAGCAATTGGATTTCTTGAGTTTGGCAGCAAGTAGGTTCTAATGTCTTCTGGAATATCACAAAGACCCGGTATCTTATATGTGTCAGGACCCAATGTATACTGCTGTCCTTCTGGGGAGAATTTTATTTCTTCTGTTGTATACAATCCAAGTCCCTGAATAAAGCCACCTTCAACCTGAGAAAATAAAATAGACATTTTCTGTTTTTCATATATTTCTTCTAAGAAAATAACTTCTTAAGTTTGCAGTACTAAGCATACTTCTTTGGAAATTTGTTTCCCTTAATGTGAATGGGCTAGTGCTGTAGAAATAATCTTTTTTGTTCTTCTGCAGAGCAGTAACTCTGACAATTTTCTTAAACCTGGAGATATCTAGTCATTGGACACATCTGTTGACTTGTGAGAATGCACTAAAATCAAGGGTAAGGTAGATGATATCCTGATGTGATAATTCCATGGTACAGCATATGCTGGTCTGCAGTTCTTGTTTAATGGTTCCATCCTACTGTATCTCAGGATTTTTTGGACCTATGAATCTTTCCACAAAATGTAGAAAATGCATATTGGCTTTCTATGTCTTAACTGCCATCCACTCTTAATTTATATTCACATAGCAACTGTCTTGTTATTTATAATTTTCTTTTAAAAATTTATTTGTCAGTTAGGATTTATTACCCCATCATATTCCAACTCCATCACATAAGCAATATTTATGTAGAATTAAAAGAATAGTAAGCATTGGCAAGAATTGCATCCTTGGTCCCCTGCCATTCTGCACTTTTCCCTTCCAACAAGTCCATTACCATGTCTCATTATATTCAATCACAATATTTCACTATTACTGAAGGAAGATGTATTTATTTATTTATTAAATTTATTTGCAGCCTATCCCATATTGAAATGATGTACAGGATATGTGAATAGTATATTATGTCGTAAAGAATAAAGAGAACTTCTTTCTCGAACATCGATTCTGAGAAGTCCATGGGTGTTTGAGATTCCGAACGCAATCTTTTTCAGCTACAGATCTCAATGAATCAGCTACTACTCTTTATTCTTCCAAGCACTGCTTCTGTTGCAAGTTTATCAGACATCCATGAATCCTTCTTGCGAATATTTCATTGCTATAATCTTAAGCCCTTTACCCTAATTACAACTCTCCTTCCCTCCATTCGGTTTTTTTTTCCAGAGGCAGATCACATATACTGTAGTTTGACTGGAAAGAGAAAGTAAAAAAAAAGATGCAAAAATAAAGTCTTGCAGTAACCCATCCTTGTATACTAATTGTGACATCATAGGACAGCAGCACTATTATAGCAATCTGGAAATAAAAATGTCAAGATAGACTAAAAATTAATGCAGATTTGCAGTGTTTCTCTCTACAATCAGGATGCCTGGAAGCTTCTTAATAGTCAAATGTGAAACAATACAAAAATAAAAAATTCAACAGTGTAGATTACTTAATATATAAGAATGCAATGTGATCAATAAGAGAAAACTGAATTCTGCAGCATGGATATACAAAAACATCACATTCTTGTTTAGTTATTACAGCCTATCTAATCCAGCCTAGGATTGATAAGAAAATGATATGGTGTCATTTAATTTATCTTTTCACTTACCACAACTTCTACCTATTTACTATTAAAACTCTCATTGTCATGACTTTTAATCAGGCAAAATGATATAAGGCAACAAGGTACCTCAAATAGGCTAATTTACATAATGTGTCCAAAATTCAGAACCCATGACACCTAAGGGAATGAAATTCGGGAAAGTGTTATTGGCGGCGGCTGCACTGCAGGGCTGCTGCTGTTGCAGTCACATGATCTTTATTTTCAATATTGTGTGACTGTTTCCCAACCCGTCTCACAATCCTTTGCTCCTTCTTCCATCTAACAGCAGCCACTTACCTGCCTGCTGGAAGGGGGAAAGAAGGGAGGGAGGGAGGGAGGGAGGGAGGGAGGGAGGAAGGAAGGAAGGATCTGAACAATAACATGCAACTTGGATTCATTTCTTTGATCTTTCAGGAAAGCTTGTTTGCTTGTAATTACAATAAGGTAGGAATTTAAAGTACATACCTGCCCTATGTCAATGCCTGGATTGATGCTGAAGCTACCGTCCATGACAATGTCAGTTCGGAGGTTCTGTTGCACAGATAAATTATCATTAACACATTTTATAGCAGTTCAGGAAAAAAAATGAAAGGGTGTGGCCATTTAAGCCTATGATATTATAATGACAAATATATTACTACCATAAAGTTTGGGGAAGTTTTTCCAGCAGGCATATTTGGGGGCTTTGGTCTGGAAAGGCATTGAACCTTTGAACTTCTCCTCCTAGACTAGAGCCTCTAAATATGGCTATATGTCAGCTACTTTATTAAGAGGAATAGGCTATGGGAGAAAGGAGTACAAGCACAATATTTTTCTGCATTTGATAACTCTAAGAGGATCTGGTCTGTCCAAGAAAACGTCTCCAAGCTGAGACCATAGAACAAATGCTATTCTTGGGCATAGCCTCAGAAACCACTTGGGAGTTCATGACAACTCTGGTCCTAACCCAAGTAATTTCTGACTCAACTTAAAATCAACCCATGCGTTAGGCCTGGTTTGTACCTTGGGGCAGTGGCAATGTTATCTAGAGTTGGGGAATGTTACTATCAATTCCTTGTCATGGACGGATTTTCCTTGCTGGTTCTCGATTATTCTGGTCACAGGGAAACAAAGCCAATTTGAACAGTCTGCCTCAAGTACCAAATAGATTCTAATGAGTTCCAAAGGAAACTTGTAGTGTTCCTGGGGTTGTGCATGATTCAACTGAGTCTCTAAATGCTGCTTGGAATGAAGGCAATTTTGGCCTTGGATCAGATTGTGCCTATGCAGTTTCTCCAGACACACAGATCCTAGAAGGCCCCAGGCTTTCAGAAGAGCGTTGGTGATGAAATAGCCTAAGAAAGCTCTACAGTGTCCCTGGAGGAAAACGAACAGTGAATTTGACCAAACATGGGAAACTCTTTCTTAAGGATTGGCAACAAAAACAGTGAAACAATTATTTCTCCATCCCTATTGCATCTGCAGAGAGGTGGCCAGTAACCTCTTCCCTCCTAAGTAAGAAGGAGCCACAGGAACTCTTGCAGGGCTTCCGTGAAAACAATTATAGTTAAATGTCAGACAAAGTTGGTGGAATATAATCTAGGTTTTTAGTAAATTTGTTTTTCTTTTTTTTCTTTAATATATTTTACCTATCCATGTAGAATAACACACTTTGTGGAGTTAGAGATATTAATATTTGTTTACTTATATCTGAATATTATCCTGGGATTAGGTTTGGGAAGTCCGGGGGGGTGGGGGGTGGGGTTTTTTTCATAGCATTGTGTAATATTTGTGATGTTTTTTTTATGATGAAAATAATAAAAATTTTATACTTGAAAAAGGAATTTGGCTCTTCAGATCCCAGGGAATTGCCTGAAGCAATTGGTGATCTGGGAAGAGTTTGAACTAGTTAGTCCTGATGAGGTAGATGAGGCAGACAAAATCTTTAGAGCTGTGAATTACGTTCTGGATTCCTGTCCCTCCTGGTTGATTAAGGTCTCCTGGGAAGTGACAGGTGATTGAGTCCATGCAATGATAAATGCTTCTCTGTGGGAGGGGATGGTTCCATCCACCATGAAGGAGATGGTTGTAGAGATCATTGCTGAACACAGTGAATCTGGATAACTTTTATTCAGTGTTCAATCTTTCCTTTTTTAGGAAGGTCATTGAGAATTGGTTGGCTTAAACTCCAAAGATCTCTGGAAGATGTAGATGATTTGAACCCTTTTCAGTCAGGATTCAGGCCTGATTATAGTGCTAAAACAGTATTGATTGTGCTTATTGATGAGCTCTTGGAGGCTCAGTATGGAAAAGTGCATCCATCCTGGCCACCTCTGATCTCTCAGTGGTATTTGGTCACAGATCATGGTGTCCTTCTATGCTGGTTTAGGGTATTGGAATGGAAGTCATCATAGTATGATGATTTTACTCCTTTCTTTATAGCTACTTCCAGTTGGTGTTAGGAGGGTGGGAAGAGTTAACACAAAGCTCTGCTTTGTGAGGTGCCTCAGGGCTCTGCATTCTCTCCACCCCTATTTAACATCTACATGAAGCTGGTATCATCCACTGGCATAGGGTGCCATATCATCAGTATGCTAATAATACCCCATTACAACCCCATCCTGAGCCAGCCAAGCAATGTTGTCAAGATCCTTTCCTGATGCCTGGAGACTGTAAAGGTCTGGGTGGGGGTTCAGTTTTAAGTCCCCCCCCCCCCGCATTGTCAGTTCCTGATATTTTTCATCTTTAACTCTGTCAGAGGTGCACTTCCCCAATCAGTGTGCAATTTTGGATTCCTACTGGACTTGAAGTGCCTCTCAGAGCAGATAGTAGCTGTAACTAGGGGGACCTTTGCACAGTTTCATACATCAATTGCACTCATTTCTGGACTGAAAGGTCTTGCTCATAGTGACTCATATCTTAATTACTTTCTGTTTGGATTATTATCACTTGCTGTACATGGGGCTGCACTTGAACAGGACCTGGAAGCTGAGCTGCTCCAGGAAGCAGCAGTGTGGGCAGTCTTTGGCATTTCTTGTTAAGCTGTACTGGATTCCAGTAGGCTTTCTGGTGTGATGCAAGGTGCTAATTATCATTCATAAAGCCCTACATGACATGAGGCCAGGCTCTCCCACTGTCTCTACTTGGCTGTCTCTGCTATGCCCATAGAAGGTGTATGCTCTATGATGTGATTGGGATCATTGTTAGCTTCAGATGGGGAGAGACCATTGTATGGTGTGCAGATGCAGGGCAGCACAGAGCTGCGGAATCCCTTTTTGCACTCTCTGAAGCTCTTTCTCACAGTGACAATCTTCCATTATCTTGTGAAGGGACATAACGGAAAACTGTGGCATAAGATCTATGCTAAATGTAGCAAAGTTAAAAAAATAACCATCTCCTCATGTTCATTCCAAATGTAGACCTCCCCTTCCCCTCTGAAAACTGGTCTTGTCTATGGACATCACCCTTTTCGCTAGTTGCATTAGCATTCCACCCAGTCAGGATCTTCATCCCCTGACCCATGTTACATACAGGCCCCCAGCCACCAAATCATTTCCTGTCTTCTGCTAAGAAACCACCTGAAAGGATGCCTTAGCTAGCACATTTGCCCATTTTGCCTAACATTGTCTGTGCCAAGGACTGAACTTGGAGCTTTCCACATACAGTTCCACATATACTCCCCTTCCAGGTTTATGGACCCTCTGGTGGCATTGTCTAATTCTACAAAGATTGTTTTAAAGTATTGACTACAAACAACATACCCTATAAAAGCTTTCCCCAACCAGACACAACCTGGATATTTCAAACTACTGCTTCCCCTGTATCTGTAGGCGATGACCTGGCACTTAATAGTATCCAATCTAAATAGGTTCTGATTTGACTGAGCCAATAGTTGCTAAAGTTTCCCAACTTGAGTGGTCAATTGTTTATACCTTTTAAATACTTGCTGATATATATTACAATCTCTCTATGTTTATCCTTCAAAATGTTTGGTGGTTGAGCGTTGCTTCAGTGCAACAATTGCTCACCATCCAAATCTAAAAGGCAGGAGGGTCACTTAATCACCCCATAGGCTATCCCATGGTTGAGCAGAAAAGTGGAGAATATGGTCCACTTTTGGACTGGACCTACCTTATGGTCACCAGTGAGGCAGTCAATCTCAACTTCAGAACATGATGCACCAAAAATAAAATATGAAAATGCGTGACCTTCTCCTTTCTCCCAGTCCATATTGACAACATATCCCCTGATGGAAAAGGGGAAAAAATGAGAGTGTTTTCTTTAGATGTCTTTTCAAATAGACATGCACAAAACATGTGAAAGAACCAAAGATATTCTGAAAGAAATTTTAAAAAGGATCTGTGGTGAAATGAAGAAGGTCCCCTGTTTTAGTAGAAAATAACAAAATGGAAATTGATTGCTAGAGAGAAAAACGAATGACAGTAGTCATTCCTGCTGTATCTAATTAAGGGGTTCAAATGATACCTAGAATTTGCTGGGGTAACTTCTGAACTGCCTGAGTTTGTGACTCAAATAAATATTACTCACAGCTTTTGTCAAACATTCTGTTGCACTGTTCCAAAATGATAGTCTCTCTTTGAGTCTGTCAGTAACTTTTCCCAATCCCAATTCCAACATATTTTTTGAACTTCACCTGTTGGCTTACTGTAAAACATTCACATTGAAAAAGACAATACCAGAAAGAAATCCTTCCCTTCTGTTTCTCTATACCTTTCCAGAGAATTAAAGCACTATCAACTTTTCCTTAAGTGAGGATAAAATATACACAGGCATTACATTTTCTGACCTCATTATCACTCCCAATCATGGTCACTTGTGCATCACTGCCCAATGACTCTTTTTGTAATTAATCTGATTATGCATGTGGAGGGTGTGGTAAGCAAGGTAATAGGTTGATTCATCCCTTCATCTTCAGCATGGATCTGTTCTGTCCATATTCATGTCAGAAGCACCAGCAAAGCTAACTGAAGGTGCTTCAGATTTGAAAGAATTTGCCAGTAAAAAGCCCAGGGGACACAACTGCCAAAAGTAATGCAATTTTGGGGGAAGCTCTTTTCATGATCCCATGGATCTGATCCCATGGATCGGGGTTAAAGTTCTTAAGAGTTCTATTGGCTGATTGTTCTAATGCTGTTGTGCAATTGAACGTTATCTGAATATACTTGACCATCAACTCTTTTCACCCTTCAGCAGAAAAGGTCAGATAGAAACATCTGTATGTCACATTGTATTGCACAGGTAGACACGAAGCAGGGCTGTTTGCATGCAAAAGAAATGTGGTTGCTTAACAATGTAAAGAACAATGGATTTGTAACTGACTGACCAACTGCACTCAATGTGTAGTCCTTAATGAAACTGCATCTACATGGAGGGAAGTATGCAGTGGGGTATCCCAAGGCTCTATCTTAGGCCCAGTACTCTTCAATATCTTCACCAATGATTTAGATGAGGGGAAAGAAGGGGAATGAAGCGGAACTCATCAAATTTGCAGACGACACCAAGCTGGCAGGAATAGCCAATGCTCCAGAAGATAGGCTCAAGATACAGAAGATCTTGACAGATTTGAACATTGGACCCTATCTAACAAAATGAAATTCAATGGTGAGAAAAGCAAAGTTCTACATTTAGGCAAGAAAAAACAAATGCTCAGGTATAGAATAGGTGGAACCTGGCTCAATAGTAGTAACTGTGCAAAGGATCTTGGAGTCCTAGTGGACAATCATTTGAATATGAGCTAGCAATATGCTCCCCAAAAAGCCAACGTAGTCCTAGGCTGCATTAACAAGAGGATAGAATCAAGAATTTGCAAAGTATTGATACCACTTTATAATGCCTTGGTAAGACTACACTTGGAATACTGCATCCAGTTTTGGTCACCACAATATAAAAAAAGATGTTGAGACCCTAGAAAGAGTGCAGAGAAGAGCAACAAACATAATTAGGGGGCTGGAGGCTAAAACATATGAAGAACGGTTGCAGGTATGTCTGGTTTAATGAAAAGAAGGACTTAGTGACATGACAGCAGTGTTCCAATATCTAAGAGGCTGCCACAAAGAAGAGAGGGTCAACTTATTTTCCAAAGCACCTGAAGAAAGGACAAGAAGCAATGGCTGGAAATTAATTAAGGAGAGAACCAACCTAGAACTAAAGAGAAATCACCTGACAGTGGAATGACTTGCCTCCAGAAGTTGTGGGTGCTCCAACACAGGAGATTTTTAAGAAGAAATTGGACAACCATTTATCTGAAATGATATAGGGTTTTCTGCTTGAGTAGGGGGTTGGATTGGAAGACCTCCAAGGTCCCTTCCAATTCAGTTATTCTTTTATTCTGTTACCTTCCATGCAAAGAAATATACCTATACCATGCCTTTGCAAATTAGAAGGATCGCCAGCACTGGAGTCTATGGTAGCTCTTCAGGAAGACAATAGCAGAATGGCAGCAGATAAAGGTGATTAGAGGGGATTTGAAAGATTATGCCCTGAAGTGGCCCATAAGTTCCTTTCTCATACTGGGTGGTGAAGAATGATACATTTTACATACCTTGTGGCTGTTGAGTATTATTAGTTTAAGGGAGGAAACATATGTTGGCACTGGTACAGCTAAGGGTTGCTTATGAATGTATTACTTGCTAAGAGGCTGGCATGAGATAAAAACAACTTCATATGGACCCAGCAGAAAAAAAATATGTGGCTTACATTCAAATGGAGGGAAGGGTCTTCCTAGTATTGGGCCTTTGAGAACAGTCAGGTTGCTCTTGCCTTCCCAAGACTGCAATGATATTCAGCACATGAAATTCCCAGTAAGTCCCAACTCATCACCTTTGATATTGAAAATAAAGCCATTTAGGAATTGGGAACAAATTGC
The DNA here is from genome assembly GCF_001527695.2 of Protobothrops mucrosquamatus. NCBI lineage: Eukaryota > Metazoa > Chordata > Lepidosauria > Squamata > Viperidae > Protobothrops > Protobothrops mucrosquamatus. Next base: position 217,064 of record NW_015387397.1, read on the forward strand.
TTACTTGAAGAAGCCAGTAGCAGAGAGACTGATGCTTTCCTCGTGGGCAGTTTTAATCTGAAAATGGTAAATTGTTAAGTAGCAATATTTGTAATACCAACAAAAATGCATTTGTGCATAAAACAAAACCAAAATGGGGGTCATTAAAGATCAGCCTTCCTCCTCTGCATAAGAAAGATAAGAAAAAAGTCATGTTGTATTTGCTATTTGCTTGTACATCTAGGACAGGGGTCAGCAACCTTAAAGACTCAAAGAGCCACTTGGACCCGTTTCCCAGAGAAAAGAAAACACTGGGAGCCACAAAACTTGCTCTCTTTATCTTCCTCTCTCCCCGCTTTCTCGATCTTCTGCTCACCTGGCAAGCTGGCGTCATGCTGTTAAGGTACAAGCTGACACACATTCGTATTGGGCTGGCTCTCTCCTGTCCTTGGTCTGCCAGTCATCTTCCCCCACTCTGTGTGTGTGTGTGTGTGTGTGTGTGTGTGTGTGTGTGTGTGTGAGAGAGAGAGAGAGAGAGAGAGAGAGAGAGAGAGAGAGAAAGAGAGCGAAAGAGAGCGAAAGAGAGAGAGAGGGAGAGCTGCTGATTTCTGCTGCTTCCTGCTTCTTGCTGAGACACAGCAAAGGCAGGAGCCCTGCCCAATAAGCTTGTCAGCGAACAGCATGAGGCCACTCTCTTTTTTACACACACACACACACACACACACAGAGAGAGAGAGAGAGAGAGAGAGAGAGAGAGAGAGAGAGAGAGAGAGAGAGAGAAGGGAAGCGCAAGTGCCTCTCTTTGTCTCTCTCTCTCTCTCTGCAAATGGCAGAGGAGGCTGGGAGCCGCAGGAGAAGGCTCAAAGAGCCACATGCGACTCCGGAGCTGTGGGTTGCTGACCCGTGATCTAGGATTACTTCCCCAGAAATATATCTTTGCTGACACAAGCAACTTCACTGGTTCCACATCATGGAATTTTAGGACTGGACATTCTGTGTTTAGAAGATGCTTCTAGATACATTTGCATGAAGCTGCCCCCTTGCCTCAAAGATTAATTTTAAGAGTGCTCCACACATTTTCCACTTCTAATATTCTTGAATTTACTTATAGTTTCTTACTCTTTTTTTATCTTGTCACAAAATGTTCATTAAAAAGGGAAAGGACTATCTCCAAAGGATGCTGAGTTGGTTATCTTATCTTATCCTAAGAGAGCCCATTGTGCACAGAGCACAATGTAAAGCTCAGATGTCACCAAAATGAGTTCATTGCTGAAATTAGATAACTTTATATATCCAAAGCTCAGTAGTACCAAGAAGTGCCATATATCAGCAATGCTCCCTGTTAGATAAATTTAGAATTGCTGACTATTTTGACATAGTGTTCACTTTAACTAGTGTACTGCTTCTGTATTTATAGTTGAAGTTAATGTAACAGCTGCTCTCCTGAAGATGTGCTACTAGTAGGATTAAATTACAATTATTCTGTTTTAAAAATATAAATGATACCTACCCAGTCTTCCCACTTTCCTTTAGGATTTTTTTTAATGATTGGTTCAAGGCGCTTCCTTAGAATTTGACAAGCATTCTGTAGAAGGTGATACCAAAGAAAACAGAAAAAATAAGTCCCAAAGAATATACTTTATTGTTAAGATGTTATCCAGATTTAAAAGGCACATTTAATTATTGCATGGTGGGATTGTCATTTTTTTTTTTGCAAGAGTTGGGGCATTTTTAATGTTCGCGTTCGTGACATGAATAATTTAAGGACTTTTTCTTAACTGAAACTGCAACTTTGTTCAAAATTCTTCTAGCATCACAGATGCTCACATGCCAAAATGCAGTATACAAGAATACAACACTGCCTCTCTAACTGCATATTATAACAGTGAATGTGAGCAATGTTATGAGGAAAGAAATAATAAGGCTGTATAATTATTTTTAAAAGCAAACATAACTAGTCTTCAATTGCTTTTCTGCAACTAGACAATAACACAGAGCAGCAGAATGAAGATGCTATTTTACACTAAGTCAGAGTGAATTTCTCCGGCCCAGTATTGTCTATTACATCTTTCCAAAGCAGATCCCCAAGCAGATTCTTTCATTCCCAAACTTTTCTGTCAGCTTTCTGCAATCCTTAGCCCAGACCTGTTTGGATATTGCAGGCATTATAGCTCAATCCCTTTGGAAAGGAGGAATATGCTCTATTAAGTGAAAACTACTCTATTTTGTTTATTAATAACGCTCTAGAATCTTAAATATTCGATCAGATAATATCTGATCCTTCTATTAAGACACTAAAGCATGAATTTGAGATCTCCTGCATACCAACTGGCTAAAAACAGGTAGTGGAAGCATGGAAATATATTTATTAAGTTCATATATTGCAGTCATCAGTTGGTATGATCTATAAAATCACAATTATTTTTTTGTATTTGCAGTTCTATGTTGGTGAAGTTTTGGATTAGCACTAAAGAAACACTGGTTCTAGCTTATTCTTAGACATGGAAACTGACTGGGTAATTTTAGACCAAGCACTTTCAGCCCAACCTACTTCATAGTCATCGAACATTGTTACTGTGAGAGAGAGAGAAAAAAAGGGTGGCCACATAGAGCTCTTGAAGTAAAAATAGAATGTGAATCTAATAAACCTGTCCTCACCCTGTTCCACCATAGATACTGCCTGAATTCACACGTGTCAAAATCAAATAAATCACTTATGCTTCAGTGTGATGTGTGAACTCAATTTCTGTGTCATGGCAGAAGAAACGTCCACTATGATTGTAATATAGCTGTTAAAACAGAAGGATCTTTTTTAGAAAAAGGTGGCAACTTCTGGCAGTGCCCATCTTTTAAAACCAAAGATGTAAACAATTTAAGGGGATATCAAGCTATTTCTTTTAAAACAAATGTTCTATATCAGGTTGGAACATTTTCCCATCTAGTTCATCACTGCCTACTCTCACAGCAGGAAGCCTCTAGAGCAGTGATGGCGAAACTTTTAGAGACCAAGTGCCCAAATTGTAACCCAAAACCCACTTATGTATCATCGAGTGCCAGGTGGGTGTGGCCCATTGGCTGGGTGTGCCAATTGGGTGGGCGTGGCCCATTGGGTGGGCATGGCTGCAGTGGTAACAGCAGACTGGGTGGGACTAAAAAGTTCAATCAATCAATTCCAACTTTGCAAAATCTTTTTTTTTCCCCCGAGAAGTTGAAATTGACTGATTGAACTTTTTTTTTTTTTGCACATGGCGGCGGAGGCCTAAAGTAAAAAGGTTTTATAAGACCCAGCTGAAGACCTAGGACTGGGGCGATGATGCACGTGCCCACAGAGAGGGCTCTGAGTGCCGCCTGTGGCACCTGTGCCATAGGTTCGCCACCATTGCTCTAGAGCAGTGATGGCGAACGTTTTAGAGACCAAGTGCCCAAACTGCAACCCAAAACCGACTTATGTATCATTGGGTGCTGGGTGGGCGTGGCTTTGGTGGTAACGGCAGACTGAGTGGGACTAAAAAGTTCAATCAATCAATTCCAACTTTGCGAGATCTTTTTTTTCCCTGCGAGAAGTTGAAATTGATTGATTGAACTTTTTTTTTTTGCAAACGGCGGTGGAGGCCTAAAGCGAAAAGGTTTTATAAAACCCAGCTGAAAGCCTAGGACTGGGGCGACGGTGCGCATGCCCACAGAGAGGGTTCTGCATGCCACCTGTGGCATATGTGCCATAGATTCGCCACCACGGCTCTAGAGGCATAGTTCTTTCCCTTCACTAACTGATCCTTTAACTGCAGATGCTCTATCGCTGAGGATCTCCCTATCTTTCAAATCTAGCAAAAGCTGGAAAAAGAAAGGAAGGCTCTCATTCCCCAAAAGGTAGATTTTAATGTCAGAAGCATTAAATTCCATCACATTTCAAAATAATTGAAAAGAACACCACCAGTTATGCAGCTAACCTGGACTGCTTTCCCATTGACATCTGCACCGATTGATCCCCCTGTAGCAATTGCATTCGGTATTGTGACTGTAGTTCTTTCATACTGGTGTATATAAGATAGTGGTATCTTTAATTCATGGCTAGCCACCTTTTGGTTTTAAAAAAGAAAAATGTTAGCATTTGTCATCTCCCTGGAGTTACAACCCAAAATGCAATTACAATTACTACTACAGGGAAAGTTTTGTTTAAATAATTTATTATTATAAGACATAAGTACAGGCAGTCCTCGGGTCACGACAGCAGTTGGGACTGGAATTTCAGTTGCTAAATATGTGGTCATAAAGTGTGACCTCTCATTGCTTAGCAATGGCAATCTTGGCAGTCCTCACTGCCATCCATTAGTGGCGAACCATGCGGGTTGTTAAGAGAGAACCTCATGTGACTGCGACATGGGAAGAGGTCCTCAAAACCAAATCCCAGGCAAGCAAATTGACAGGGAAGAGCTACAGGTGGGTGCTAAGGAGTAAGAATGGTGGATGCCATGGAGTTTGGCAGGCTGTTGCCATGGACAGAAGTCACAGAGTGCAGGTGATCTGGAGGGGGCCACAGAGTGCAAACAGGGGCCGCAGGGAGATGCTACGGAGCGCAGGCAGGCGAGTGCTATGGAGTATGAGATCTCTATGCCACCTGCGGGATCCTCTGGAAAAAAGGGTCAAGAGCAAAAGCAACTTGCAGGGACAACTTGTGCCCTCCTGCCACAGAGTGCAAAGAGATGTTGCGGACAGGCATTAAGGAGTGTGGCCTGGTGGGTGCTATGGATAGGTACAATATCCCCATGCCAGCTGCATGGAGGATTCTCTGGAAAAAAGGAGGCAGAAGCAAGAGGGCCTTATAAGAGCAGCTTGTGGTCTCCTGTCAGCTTTCCCATTGATTTTGGTTGTGGGAAGCTAGCAGGGAAGGCCACAAATGGCGATCATGTGACCATGGGACACTGCAACCATTGCAATTTTGAGCCAGTTGCCAATCACCCAACTTGTAATCATGTGACCATAAGGACACTGCAACAGTGGCAACTTAAAACACTGGTCATAAACTCCTCTAATTCAACCCCTTTGTAACTTTGAATGGTCACCAAACAAACAGCCGTAACCTGAGAACCACCTGTAATGCTTTATATTATTTCGGTACAACAACATCTATACAGCAATGACTAGAGATTATTGACACTCTAATGTTTAGATAACCTAAACATTTAAAGATAGAAAAAAAGAAAAATCATAGTGTTAACTATTATTTGAAATATGGATGTTAATAAGCATAAGGTTCCTTACATTTTACATCCATAGTAAATATAGCATTAAAAACAACTGCAAATTACATCAAATTTTTATTGTACAATAAAGGTTTCTGTCTTAAGCTGGATATTTAACACTGTTACTGTCAGTATTGTTACTTATGGGTTGTGCATGTTACAGAAAAAAACAGATAAAACAAAATAAATAGGAATAATGTTTTAAAATAGGAAAAGAAAATAAGGCTATTTGGTTTCCAATTTCCCTTTTTGTGCCTCTACACATTTGCAGTGTTTATAACATTTAGCCCCTCTTAGAAGTCAAACTATTAAGCATTTACATTTGCCAAGCTGCATAATATATTCCGTGCAGGGCTTTTTTTCTCATAGAACGCCCAGAATGGAGTTCCGGCACCTTTTTTGGATGGAACCTTGTAGGGTAGACAAGGTGGGTTGTATGATGTGTGTGTGTTCCGGAACCTTTTTTTCTTTTTTTTAGAAAAAAAGCACTGATTCCGTGTAAGGGAACAATTTTCGCTTAAATTTAGTTAACCTTCTATTGTGAATATGTACTATTAATTTTGCCATTGCTGCATATTCTCCAACCTTGGAGACAATGTTTGATTGTCTGATCTGACAACCAGATATTGTCAGAATTGAATCTTTCTTCCAGTGTTGAGCAAAATTTATTCTTACTGCTGTAAGCATATACAGTATATCTCAGTAAATTATGATATTTCTTGTTAATGTTTTCTGGGGTTATTGTACAGCCGGTAAGAAAAAATATGATTTGACTTCCGGTTCCGGTAGGCGGCGACACCGGCCATGTCTGGAGACTCGTCTCCACACCGGCCGGGTTTTCTTCACCAGTAGACCCCTTAGTCAGTGGGTCAAAAGTCACCCTGGAGGGGCGACCACTGAGGAGGAGGCTTGCTGGTGACTGCAGGAGGGCAGCAGCTTCTCTCGTGGCTCCAGCTATCTCCTTAGGGCCGACGGAGCAAAGATCGTCCTGCAAGATGGCCGATTACCCTGCTGCACCAACCGAAAGTCACAACTACATCCAAGCATAATAGACCCACCGTGGATGATCCGGGTGAGACCCCTTCTGCTCTTCTCTTCACCCTATTCTGTTTTTTTTTGCCTGTAAAAGCTTTTTTGGAATTATTTCCCTGTCTTGAAAAAGCAGCTTTTGTATGCATGGGAAGAAAGGCGCTGAACAAAAGGATAGAACAAAAATGTTTAAAGACTACACTTTATTCTCATTTACTTTGGGGTACAGAAAAAACTCTTTTTTAAGAGCTGTACTATTATTTTACACTGGAGGATTATTTCTTTTTCCACCTTTTCCTTTAAAAGATAGAAAAAAGGGGAAAAATGGTGTCTGGAAAAGATTTTTTAATCTACTGAGGACATCTAGTGGTGAAAAGGTAACATTGCAACTGCTGATTATTGTTTGGAGATGAGATGGACTTGACCTTCAAACTACTCTTGAAGAGAAAAGATAAGCTGATGCAGCTGTGGGAATTGTGGGGGTGGATATTGCTTAACTTTTATTAATTACAGCCTCCACTAAAAGAAAAAAGGGATTCTCTTCAACTACTATTAAAATGGAGAAACCTTATTCACAATTAAATTGTAAACTTATATTGGAAAAGACTTATGAGGCTACTGAAGAAATATGTGCTACAATGAAAGAGATTACTACAGAATTAAGAGCCAGAAACTCTACTCCAAACTTTCAAACTGATTTTCAGACTACATCTGACCATTCTATAAACCAAAACATACTAGAAGAGGAATCAATTGAGATTAAAGAGGAATTTATTTTACCTTACAAGCACTTCATCTATATCTTCGAGGATCAGAAAAATCAAAGACTGAGATTTGAACCTTTAAAGCAACGAGGCTTTAAGGATAAGAGAAATAGACGCCCAATGCAGAGGACAGGATGCTTTTTACTCTCTCAAATGATATTACAAGCAACAAAGAGAGACCTATCGGCTGAAAGGGAAGCTTTGTTATGGAAACCTGCCTGGCACAAAAAGAAGGCCAGAATAAGACTGAAAAGAGAAATTTAAAATTATATGTAATGGATCAAAGGCACTGTAGAATTATGGATTGATTTAAGGATTAAGATTTAGAGTTAGAAGTAAGAGAAAAATGGGTGACTATTAGAATATATATATTAAATAGATTAAGAATGTATTTTTTGGAATAATAGGTTTATTTGTGTGAAAACTATTATGTAATGGAATGAAGAAAATTGAAGAGGTGTTTTAGATCTGGATTGACTTAATAATTAATCGAATGTTAATTTAGTAAGATGATGTTTTTGTTTGATAATATGGATGTTATTAGGTATGATAATTAACTGGATGAAATTTGAATTTCGTCCAATGGACTGAAATGATTTAAGGTTTGATATTATCTTGTTATCTTAAAGAGATTGATTGATGGATGGATTAGATATTTATAGGGTAGACTAATATTTTATTTTAATTAGGAGATATTAGTGGAAGAAGAAATAAACAAGACTTGTGATAAAATTAAGGAACTAAAATATACCTGGAAGGGATACCTGAATTGATAATGTGTTTATTTAAAGTTAAATTTGATTATGGTAATTGTAAATTTATAAAGCTCCAAAACAGGTTTAGAATTAATAGAAATTTAAATTAGAAATGGATTATCTTAAATATATTAAGCTATTTGAGGGAAATAGAGAGAGAATATTTGATGTATTGATTTGAGTTATTCATATATGGTTTTATTTCTGGATGTTTGATTACCCCAGTACCACGGTGTGTCTTGAGCACTTTGTTCTAAGAATTAAAAAACCAATAAAATTTGTTTCAAAAAAAAGAGGAAAAAAATATGATTTCATTTCAAATGTACATATTTTCTGCATTTTACTATGTATATCTTTTCCATACAGGTAATCCTTAACTTATGACCACAATGGAGCCTATCCATTATGGCTGTAAGTTGTGACAGTCATAAAACAGGTCACTCACACGATCAGCTTGATTTTAAGGTATTATTTTGCAACAGTCATTTATTTATTTATTTATTTATTTAATTTAATTTATATGCCGCCCTTCTCCCGACAGGGACTCAGGGCGGCGCACAACATATTTAAAACCAGAACATATATACAATCCCCCCCTTAAAACCGAATTAAACCGAATTTTAATGTTGCGTCTTCCGAATATTTAAAACCCAATATAAAAATCCACCCTAGGTCAGGTCCG
>NW_015387397.1:226069-238487 GCF_001527695.2 Protobothrops mucrosquamatus
CGAGACGCCGCAGCATGATACCGTGGTCTACGGTATCAAAAGCCGCTGAGAGGTCCAAAAGAACAAGGACAGAGGAGTACCCTCTGTCCCGGGCCCTCCAGAGATCATTGACCAACGCGACCAATGCCGTTTCCGTGCTGTGCCCCGGCCTGAAACCCGACTGGTATGGGTCTAGATAGACAGTTTCATCCAGGTGTCGTACTCCGTGTTTATTAAGTGAGTGAATGGTTTGCTATGGGCTGGTTTTGTTAAAAACCAGAAGTAAATATCAGCATTTGGCAAAACCATTGTAAAATGTGGTCATGGGATTGCAAGATGCTGCAAATGGCCATAAATGTGGGCTGGTAGCTGAGCGCCCAATATGTGGTCACATTACCATGGAGGGAGATGGCCACCTGAACTTCAGAATTGGATCATAAATATCCACAGGGAGGTCCATCATAACTTTGAATGGTTGTTAAGGAACCAGTTGTCAGTCAAGAACTACCTGTAGTTTTGATGTTTTTTTTTATATGTCCAGTACATGTGATAAAAGATTCCTTCTGTTTCATGGCATTTCCAGCATTTATTGTTATATGATTTACCTACCTTGGAAATTATTGAGAGTTGTGTGCACCATCTAGAAAATATTTTGTATCCAGTTTTCTTTGGAGTTGTAGCTCGGGATAAATTTTATGGATTTAATCCATAATTCTTCCCATTGTTGTGATTGTTTCTTTGAAAATTTGCATCTACTGTATTTTATCATACAATTTTTTATTTGTTCTGTGTTTGTATTGTACCAAAGTAAGAATTTATATCTGTGCCCTAACAAACAGTATTGGTGGTGGTGAGGGCGGAAATGTTAGGTAATTTGATAAACAAACAAACAGTGGAACATTCATGCACATTTATTTCTGGGCAATAAATATATTGTAAACCATATGCATTTATAGTCGCCACCCCCCAGCTACTGCCTGTCAAATGAATTGGACATGCTGGAGAGAAATGATGGAGGTTGTAATTCAACACATGGAAAGGACACCCAATTTGGAAAGATGGCTTTATGCAAGTTATGAATATTAGATATTTTTAAATCTTAATTACCTGTAACATCTTGGTATAAAGTCCTTGTCCCATTTCAGCTCCACCATGGGACAGTAGTACTGACCCATCTACATAAATATGAACCAGAGCAGCAGCCTACAAAAAATATAAAATTATTTATTTACTTATTTAACAAAAGTTAGTTTTAATCTTTTAAATTAAATTTTGTTATACAGAAATAATGCGGAGAATTGTCCTAGGAACAAAGTATTCTTGATCATACCAGGTTTTTTTTAAAAAAGGATAAAATGAGTGATAAAATCAGAGCATAATATTGTAATATTGTTGCTAAGATCTAAAATTCTCTTCCTCTGAGTAATTAATTTACCAGCATGTTCCCTCCCTAAATTTGCTGTCATATATCATGTTCTCCTATCAGGTGGAAAGGCAGAGGTTCTCTTCCAGTCTCTTCCCGCCTGCAGTCCTATCTTTCTCCTCCCCCCCACCATCATCTGAATTAACTCTAAAAATACCAGACAGTTCTGCATATTTTGTCAATGCTACAAATACTGTATATTCTTGCTTTGACAAAATATGCAGAACTGTCTGGTATTTTTAGAGTTAATTCAGATGATGGGGGGGGGGGAGGAGAAAGATAGGACTGCGGGCGGGAAGAGACCTCTGCCCTTCCACCTGATAGGAGAACATGATATATGACAGCAAATTTAGGGAGGAAACATGCTGGTAAATTAATTACTCAGAGGAAGAGAATTTTAGATCTTAGCATCAACTGGTTGTGCCTGTGTTGACATTTTGTAACAATAAATTACTTTTAGGAAAATCAATGCCTGGAAGTTCTTTGAAGTGTTTCATTAGCCGGAACCATAACAATTGTAGTACATGTTGCAAGTCTGTTTGGACGTGGGAAACCATGAGTTCTAGTCCTCCCTTGAGTAAGAAAACCAGCTGGGTTGCTCTCTTTCAACCCTAGGTAGAAGGTGTTATCAAACCATTTCCAAAATGTTGCCAAGAAAACTGCATAGATCTGTCCTTGTAGTTAACAGGAATCATGGTTGACTCTTAAGATGGTTAACAATAACAATGATTAAAGAAAGAACTCTCTAAAATGATGAGATACAGATTGCACTTGTTGGTAGGTGAGGTCTGATGGAAAGCCTTTGCTTTATTTGGACAGTGAAGTAAACATTGCTCTGCTTTGCATCTCCAGTAGATCAGTTTACTACTATTTGTCTATTTAATGTTATGACTTTGTTCAAAATTACAATGTAGGTAGTCTTCAACTTATGACTATTTATTTAATGACAATTCAAAATTATTACAGTCTCAGAAAAAGTGCCCACAGAAAGGATGATGGTTGAAGCTGGAACCTGCTCTTTAAGTCACCAAAATGATTTCTATAAGATTTACCTTTCAATATGACATGGGACTGATCAATTATTCAAGATTTGTCAAATAATTAAAATTTCTGAATATTGAAAAATAATCCTTATTACAACTGTATAATGAAGGTAATATTGTTCCTAAACAAATGATAAGTTTATTACATACGTACATACGTACATACATACATACATACATACATACATACATACATACATACACACACACAAGTTTATTACATACACACACACATACACACACACACACATCTCTTCAAAACTGCTGTTCCCTTGGAGTTATTATTTTACTTTTTGGGAGGATCACATTCTGAAAAATGAACATCTTGCCTGGTGGTAAAATGTGTCATTATATCCAACTGAAAACAACATGGGGATGATTGCAATTCCTTTCTTCTTCCAGTAATTTTGTTTATTAAATTCCTCAGCAGCTTCTTTTCTGATGTAGTAATCAGACTTCTTCAAGCATTCTTTCCAACATGCAAGCAGATTTCTGGCATCCACTTTTTCTTTGAAGGGCATTTCAGATACTGTTTTGTATAAATTCATCTCCCTGACCTTTAGCAGAGACACAGAAAATACTTTTAGTTGCTTCATATGTTTAACAAATCATGTAAAACTTAGCATGTGTATTTATATAGTCTGCATTAATAACAATTACCATGCCTTTAGTATGCTAAAAAAAAAAAACACCACTGCAGTCCAAAGATGCAGTCCAGAGCAGCCATCTGTTCTTTGAGCAGGAAATGAAAGTCCAGGAAGACCATCAGATTATGCCCCAGTTCCAAATGGGTCAATGCATAGTGCAAGCCCATTTAGGACCAGAGGGGATGTTTCCTGGAACTGGGCAGTCCAAGAGTCACAGCCAGTCTTGCTAGTGCTCAGCTTGAGCCTGTCCTTTCCATCCAAACCTCCACTGTCTCCAGCGGTAGGACAAGATCTTGACAGCATTGCTTGGTTGGCCAGGGTCCAGATGTACAGCTGAATATAATCACTATACTGATGATTCCTACCCTAAACTTTTCTCGCTGTAGATATTAAACAAGAGTAGCGACAAGGTCAAACTCTGTGGCACCCCATAAATCAGGAGCTTTGGATTTGACTCCCCCCCATCCCCAACCTTATTATTATTCCCATGTCGACTCTGGCACAAGCACAATCAATGCTGTCTCAGTACTATGTCCTGACCTAAAAAGAGTCCAGATAATTTCTTCCTATATTCTCAGTAATTGTAACCTCACCAGCTTCTCAAGAACTCTTTCCCAAAAGATTGAAGACTGGACAAAATCTTGTGCTATGAATAGAAGTGGAAAGCATGCTAGCAATTCTGCAGAATATACAGACTTCTGTCTACCCAATACTTTGGCCTTACTTCCTACCCTGTCTTCCCATAGATGCTGCCCTAGGCAGGCTCTTTTCTGTCTGTGTTCATGATACATTATTTTGAGTCTGAAATATTTCTGTTCAGAGTGTTCTGTACAACAATAAGAATGCTATTTATCAGTGCTTTTTTGTAAAAAAAAAAAAAAAAAAAAGGTGCCGGAACTCACACACGTCATACAACCCGCCTTGCCTACCCTACAAGGTTCCATCCAAAAAAGGTGCCGGAACTGCGTTCTGGGTGTTCTATGACAAAAAAAGCCCTGCTATTTAGTATGTTTCCTAAACATAATCATATAAATTCCCCCCTTGAGATTCGTGGCAAAGATGGGAAGGAAAGTACTGATGGTAAACAGCAAGGTTTGTATAAATTGAGCAGCATATTATAATAGAACATGCACATAATTTTCCTATGTATTCCTGTGGTGAATTTCCACCCTCCTCAAAGATACTAGCTATAGGGATGTCTCCAGTAGAAGTGACCATTGCTATGAAAATAGCAATAATTTTCATAATAACAGATTAATGGCCAACTTTGGAATGATCATTTAGAAAAATACAGTATGAAGAGAAATGATAATATATAGCATATTTCTTTCTCCCTTCACAGTTATGGTCAAGCAAACAAAATGTGTCCCACTGCCTCAATGCTTGGCCTATGTGGGGTGGGACAGAATACTGCATGTACAGAGGTTCCTTTTCAGCTGATGATCTTCTCCTCCATTTTATTGGATTGGCATCAGTTCTAAATAATAGCTAGTATCCAAGTGCTCTGATAGAGCTGATGTTGTGCTGAATTTCTGAGTTTCTAACAATGCTTATGTCCTCAATTGAATATTTATCTGGGACACTGTGAGAAATGGAAATCGTTGCTACGGCAACATTTAGAGTACTGTCACATCAGCTGTTTTATAGCCATCCAAGTCCAATGACCAAAGAGGGGAGGCAGCAGGGACCACTAGCCCAAAGTCTCCACAAAGCAGAGACTGTCCCACAATGAGTGACTTAGAGTGATTAGTCTGTTCAAAAAGTCCCCAAAATTAGCACTCATGAGAGTGTTCTAGCAGTACTGCTTGAGGACAGTTAACCTTAAGTTAAGATACTGTAGACTGTTTCTTTATAGAAAGGTCACAGTTTGTTTCCACAATAAGTAACTTTAACATCCTTTTGCTCTCAAAATGGTGAATTATTCTAGAATGAGTCTTAGTGGCTATAAACTAGAGAAAGCTAACTGTGCTTTAGATCCACTGAAGTATCTTTCTCAAGACCCATGTCAGAGATATCTGGAATGTTTTCTTGGGAAAATCCAAAATATAACTTAATGGAAGTTACATTGTGGCAACTCAGTTTTCACCATCAGGATGAGCATTTGTGTAAATATTTAAACTGGGACAGAAAGTCATCTCCCAAAGATGAACCATGGTATAGAAATATTGCAATAATTAAAACAATAAATAAAGCATGCAATTATTCAGCATGACGAGAGAAGTTTATTTTCAGTCTTATCTGATATTTGTCGTGAGCCTGCAGTGGGGAGTTGTGCTGTTTGAGATGGCATAGTGATGACAAAATGATACACTGAGATAAACAGTCAGTTCCCCTGTTGGTGCAAGGAAATTATCTCTGTGAGGTACAACAGAAAAAATGTAGCTATCTAAATTTGGTTCAAATATAAGGGAAACTTCCCTGGCGATATCAAAGAAGAGTCTGCCAATGAAAGTTGTGGATTCTGGATCTTGGAGATTTTTAAGAAGAGGCTGGACAACCATCTCTCGTGGATGGTATAGGTCAGGGGTAGGCAACCTTGGCTCTTTTATGACTCGTGGACTTCAACTCCCAGAATTCCTGAGCCAGCAGGAAGTCCACGAGTCATAAAAGAGCCAAGGTTGCCTACCCCTGGTATAGGTGGTTAGACCAGAGGAATTTTGTGCTCCTTCCAATGCTATGAACCTTTGATTCTATGAAATATTGTTTATCCAGGGCCTTAGAAGTTTTGCCCCTTCCAGCCAAGCTCCCCAACTGGAAATAAATCTGGCTGGGAGAACAGGCTTAGGAGTATTTATTGGGGAAAATATTCTGGTTTCTCTTCAGATCTTATAAATCTTTTACCTTTTATTACCATAGAAGGGGTTCAGATCCTTCTCCTTTCTGTCAATTCTACTCTGCAAATGAAGACTGACATATCTTTGTTACATTTGCAACATTGTGGCCTTACTCTAAATTACAGTAAAGGCTTCAACATGTCTTTTTTGCAATCCTTTATTTACCTTATCAGGTGGAAGATCAAGGCTGTCAGCCACAACTGCTATCCACATTTCTGCACTTAAGGCTGATTGTGCAAATCCAAACCCTCGAAATGCAGTATTTGATGGTAAATTTGTCTTGCAGGCCCATCCTTTACTTCGGAAGTTGGGGATATCATATGCATTACAAGATTTTAGTACCACATAATCTATTACCTAATGGATAAGAACAGATAATAAACCTGTTAATTAACATATCTTATGGAATTACCCTCATATTTTAATTCTCAGCATGCTTGGGTTCCTGCTGTCACTATTTATCTTCTATCTTTCTTTCTATCTTTCTATCTTCTATCTATCTTCCAAGAGGCTATCACCTGACATTCACCAGCTAACACCAGTGTGGAAAGAGAGTGGGCATTTATACCCAGTGCTATCACTTATCATATGGCACAGAGACATGATGACTATAGAATTCAGCCCATCCTCCCTTTTTAAAAAAACTTCAAGTATTAAAACATGGACATTCGATGTGAAAGGAACTGCAGTGAATGGCAATACAGCAGCTTCAACTATGATAAAAAAAGAAAAATCTCCAAATAATATAATACGCTGGCAGAACACAAAGTGAAGTTGGTCTTCTACAAATGAAGAGCCTTCTCTATAAAACATAGCTCACAGGAGGATTATGTATACAAAAAAAATTCATAAACAGAGCACAAAATATGGATGAAGGTGGAAAATAAACACCCAGTTTATAATCAAATTCAAATCAGTTGTTATTGTGATCGTTAAGCAGCGGAAGGCAAATATAACCATGGGCGTAAAGTTGAATTGAAAAGGAGTATCTAGCAGACCATAACCATGCAGGTTCAACTCCTTTTAGTTATTATATGCTTTATTTTATATACATAGTCCTTGACTTACAACCACAATTGAGCCCAGAATTTCCATTACTAAACAAGGAGTGAATTGCACCCAATTTTACAACCTTTTTTTTTGGCACAATTGGTAAGTGAATCACTGCAGTTAAGTGAATCACACAGTTATTATGCAAATTTGTCTTCTTCTATTGACTTTGCTTATCAGAAGCAGGCTGGGTAGGTTGCAAATGGTGATCATGTGACCAAACAATGCTGTAATTGTTGTAAATAGATGCTGGTTGCCATGCACCCAAATGTTGATCATGTGACCACGGGGATGCTGCGACACTTGTAATTGCAAGGAATGGTTGTAAATCACTTTTTTCAATGTCACTGTAACTTCAAAAGGTCATTAAACAAATGGTTGTAACATGAGAACAACTTATATGAAGCCGTGCAGAACTTGGCTGCCTTAGCTATTGTCTTGGGGCTGAGGTTAAATAGCAGGAATTGTGCAAACAGGTAGCCCTTGACTTCTGATCTTAATGGAACCCAGAATTTCTGTCATCAGGCATGACGGTCGTAAGTCAAGGCACCCCTTGACTAACATGATTTTATAAGCTTATTTTATTGGAGTTGTAAAGCGAACACTACATTCCTAAGTCAATTCATTCCTATGTGCTGGAAACTGGCAAAAAATAATAAATTGCTGTCACATGACCATGGAACCAGCTATAAAAGTGAGCCAGTTCCCAAGTGCCCAAAATGTGGTCCTGTGACTGCAGGTGTATATGTGCTTGGAACTCTGAATTGGGTTAGAATTTTTTGGGGATCCATTGTGACTTCGAATGGTGGCTAAGCAACTGGTTGTTAAATGAGGACTATTTGTATTGTTGGGGGATAAATCCTCTAATACTATTCAGAAACAGAGCAGTTAGGGGTCTATTAAGTTCCTTGTAAAATTGGCAAATTCACTGAATAAATGCTACCTACTTTGATTCACAGGGACATACTTGCCATGACCAGGGTAATTTTTTTTGTATATACCTTCTGGTACTACTCCCTGGAGGGTATTGCATTGAACTGGAGCATCTGAAAGCCTTTCTCTGGTTCAGGATATCCAAGTGCAATGAGATATGCGGTTGGTACTATGATATTCTCACACTGTCAGTCAGGAAAAGATGGAGGCTATTGTCTGCATGAATTTGGCGTTCTAGATCAAACAGCTACTGCTTGAGCATCAGTGTTGCTTGAAATCCACTGATAGTAAATAAGAAGGTGAAGGCCCTAGATGTGATGGCTTGCTATAAACTGCTCGCCTCCTCATAGTTTGAAATCTGTCCTCTAATATCAAGGGAACAAAACTGTGTTAATCTTAGCTAGCAATTTAATATGGTCTGCCATATTCTGGTGCCCTCTCTCACCATTCCAGGCTCCATGTATATGGATCCATCAGAAACACAGCAGTGGACTTTGAAGATTGCTCTCAGGAATTTGGATTGAGTAAGTTCCAGTGGTACAAAGTTGGGAGATGGCCCTAGCTGCGCACTGTATGGTAGCTTTGCTACGAATTTGGGCTCAAGTCACAGAAAACAGGAGGGAAAAGAACCCAGTATAAATACTCCATGCATTTTCCTTTTTCAATAAAAACAAAAGGCTTCCTAAAGCAATCCTACTCCAATTTTGTGGACCTTTCCAACTTTTTTGAGATTCCAAATTTTCATCAAAGGCTGTAGTGAGTGATGGAAACTCAACTTTTTTTTCCAGTTTCTCACCATTTACTTTTTCTATTCCATTTTAAAAAGCCATTTTTTCCTGAAAGCAGCAGAGGAAAGGGCTGGGTAATCTGACCTTAACAAGGAAACTTCTCTATCCTGAGGAGATGTGGCTTGTGAATCTGAGTTTGTAGTCTGGAATGCATACCAGGTATCTTCCTTTGTTCTTAAGAGCTTTCAATTTAAAGAATTCATTTCAAAATTTAAATCCATTTAATTCTTTTATAAGATTGAGAACTGCATGATATATCTTAAATAGCATTCCACTCATATTAGTTTCTGTTGCTTTCCATGTATATTGAGAGCTTCTGCACCAGAGACAAATTCCTTGAGTGTCTAATCACACTTGCCAAATAAATAAAGTATTCAAGTATTCTATCATCAGCAAATATAAGATTATTTTTCTCTCAGCTAGCACTAAATATATTGTTCCCACCTTTGAGTCTTCTGTTATAAGAAACCTACCAGTTCAGTTTCATCTGGTGAACATCCACCATTTATGAATAGTAGAAGGTCAACAGCTTCAATTTTGCCATCCTTCATAAATCCCACCTAAAATCAGAACAGTGTATTGTTAAAAACACATTACTTCTCTCCTTTCTTTGAAATTTCTGAAGTTTATTGGAATTTTCTCTGGGCAACAAAAGCACCAGCATTTATTATGTCTTTAATTTTTTCTTCAACAATTTTGATGGTGCTGAAATGACAATAAGCTGTGTCAGATAAGCTGTTTTGTTGAGGAGACCATTTGGCTGCTAATGTGTCTCCACTTAGATCTTCTTGACAGCTACTCATCTCTTTTGCTTAGGTGGAGATCCTGGAGAGAAATGAGTTAAAGAAGGGAATATTTCAATGATCTCAAACTGTTAATAAATTGGCAGCTATTGCAGGTGAGGAAGTACTAACAAGATACAATTAAACTGCCCAATTTTAGGAAACAGTTATGTGTGACTGTTTCCTAAAAACAGTCACACATAAAACAGGAAAGAAGGAAGGAAGGAAGGAAGGAAGGAAGGAAGGAAGGAAGGAAGGAAGGAAGGAAGGAAGGAAGGAAGGAAAAAAAAGTTCTGAATGGGAGATTACCAGAGCATGTATGAAAGATATTGACCAAAATAACTCATAAAGATACTTTTTTGCCTTGGGTTAAACCTGTCTTATGTCTAGAAAATGCCTGCTTTCTGCATGCTTTCTGCACAGTCCAAGACATTGTGTACAGCAGCAGTATAAGGGAACAGAATAGACCAGAAAGAGAAATTGTGTTTTTGCTGATGGACAAGGACAAAGTAAATCTGTGTGAGGTAATAATTTAGGTACATAAAAGTGCTCCCATTTAAAATCAAAATAGCTTACTTTATATTTTCCATAAAGCGGATGTCGGCCTCCAAATACTAGCATGTCATCTTGTCGCTCCAGGATAAAACGAACTGGACAAGCCGTTCTACAAAAATGTATGCAGCATTATGATGAGTTGCTAGGACACCAGAGAATATATGCCATGGTGCAGGTATTTCCAAGCCTTTGGGGTACTTTTGGAATTGTATCAACTTGTTATGGGCGTAAAATATCTCATATGATAGATATGATAGTGATAAAATTGGCATTTATCAGCAGGCAAACAGATTCTTCTCACTTCGGTTCACATTGCTTTTTACCCTCTCTCTCTCTCTCTCTCTCTCTCTCTCTCTCTCTCTCTCTCTCTCTCTCTCTCTCTCTCTCTCTCTCTCTTATATGTTTTATACACAAGCAGTATAAATATCACAATTTCTGTATACAACAGCTCAACAGACATCAAGTTTCTACCTAAGTCCAAAGAAGGTGATGTGTGAGAACTGGAGCACATCAACAATTACTGTATCAGATTATTAGGATCTTTAGCTATATTTCATTGATAACTTAATTGCAACATTCAAAAAAGCTGATGAGACATGCAGCCATTTAATTTATATGGAAGGTACATTATAGTCAATACTGTACTGCTGTTAAATGTGATGCAACTTCTAAAAACAGTTAAATTTTAAAGCAGCCACCTGTCTTCTTATATAACATAAGAAGGATGAGGCTGAGTATTCAGTATAGGTAGAGTCTCTGAGCCTTGTCTATAGCTCTACACCTTAAATAAATAATTAATTTTCTTCATAGCAAATTGATGTCTATAATTTTAGAAAACCAGAGAAAATAAACAAGAAACCATTAAATATATGAACTGGGTTTCAGTTATTTGGGATGGTTGCACTTTAGTTTAGCACTTACTTCTTTGCAGCCACTGCTGCTGCCGCTGCAAAAAATGGAGGTTTAGTTGCTTTTCCGCCAAAACCTCCTCCAACTCGTTTTGTATGGCACATGATCTTATTGCTCTGAACATCTAACACAGAAGCCACTAAATCCTATAAAAAAAGAAAAGCATTCCCAGGTTTGTATACACCTGTCAAGCAGCATATCCCCACTAAATTATTTACGGCATGTATACCTAGGAACACGTATAATTCCAACTCTATGTATGTATGTATTTGGGGATTCTGTCCTTAGGATTGTACATACTGTATATCCACATTTCTTTAGAGCCACTGTTATGGTTAGTTAAAGGTTCTTGAAATACTCCAGAACTCTTGTCTTGGGGAAGTGATTTTGGAATTATGTTCACCGGAGCTTCCCCAGTCATACCTCAATCATTTTGCAAAAGGCCTTTTAGTTTCTGCTCACTGCGATGAATATAAACAGAAGAAGCATGCAGGAGCTGGGGTGAGAGGTTCCTGATGTATCCTATCACAAAGGATAGGTTCCTGTTTCAACACTACTTCACCTTAAACGGAAAAGTAATCAGCAGTATAATTTTGAAACTTAGATTGTTTAAATAACAAAGAAGCAATATTATGTTTTGATAGCCTTTACTGCCAACCTTGTTGTTTTAAATCTGTATTTATTTGTAAGTCACATGTTATAACCCTAAATGTGCTTTTCAAAAGGCAACCAGACTTTCTTTGTTTGAAGACATTTTGCTTCTCATCCAAGGAGCTCCTTCAGTTTGGAACTGAAGAAGGTTCTTGTGTCAACGCTGTAACAATGGATGTTCCCGCTCTGACAGCTGATGGAAATTGCAGCCATTTTCGCTTTGCTTTTAACATGCTTTTTCTTCTATTTAGAAATCAGATATAGAGAGCTGGTTGGGGCAAATGCTTGAGCTCAGCTAGCCATAATAATCATGCAGCTCCGTGGGAACTCAAGGACACAAACTGATAACGTTTTGGCCGGGCTGAGGAGCTGGGGAGAGAGCCCGCTTCAGGCTAATTGGAGAATGTGATTAGGGACTGCTTCATGGGGGTGGGAGTTGCAATTTATTACTTTGTATTTGGGGGAAGGGAATCTAGTTTTGGGTTCAGCTATACTTTGTTTCCTGAACAAAATGTTCTTTAAGGAAGAATTTTTGCCTTGAAGTTCTTTTGATGGGTTTCATCTATCGGAACCATGACATCTTGGATGAGAAGTGAAACATCTTCAAGGAAAAAAGAAAGTCCAGTTGCCTTTTGAAAAGCACCTTTTGGGACAACCATGACCTGGATGACTGAGAATCCCCACAGACACCTGGTTATAAGTACAAAATAAACAGAGGCAATAAAATCAACTAATATTGATATTGTTATTAATGAATATAAAAACCAATACAATTTTAGAGCATATTTGGAAGTGTGGGTATGTGACTTGTCTTGCCTCACAGT
>NW_015387397.1:238587-249255 GCF_001527695.2 Protobothrops mucrosquamatus
AAGCCATGTCTTGAGGGCCCGGCGGAAGGAGGGGAGATCCGGAATAATCCGGATCTCTGGGGGGAGTTCATTCCACAGGGTGGGAGCTCCCACAGAGAAGGCCCTCCCCCTGGGGGTCGCCAGCCGACACTGTTTGGCCGACGGCACCCTGAGGAGGCCCGCTCTGTGGGAGCATACCGGTCGATGGGAGGCAATCTGCTGCTGAATCAATAGCAAAACCTCAGTTATCTCACCTGTACATGTGCAGCATCCTGAGTGGACACATATATATCCATAGTATTATCTTCTTTTCTTGGAATGACACACACACTATTTGTTTCTAGGTAAAAATGTTCTTGACCCCCAATGTGGACTTCACCTATTAAAAACAATAGTGCCGGGGATATGATTAGTATCTGATTTCATTATTTACTTCAAGCTAGATTCTAACTTTGCCTTCCTAAGTCTGCATCTCTCTGGATGCATTGGATCAACTCTCAGACTTCCCTTGGCAATACAGTTTGGGAATTCTTGAAAGATCATCAAATAACGGACCAAAACAATAAAAGCAGAATGATAAATAGCAAAGGAATATCAAAGCAGGGAATATTTCATGCCATTATCCTATGATAAATATTTCATTTTAGACAAACCTTCTGATACATAGATATTTTACGTACTGAGTTTAAGCAAAATGCCAATGAACTAACTGAATCTGCCCTATATAAATATATTGCTTATTACTGGGACTTCATGGTTATTCAGTATTGATACTTCTTACCTTCAACAATTTTGTCCACAGTCTGAAATGCTTTTTCCACATTTCCTCTTTCAATTTTTTTATCTTTCACTAAGAAGGATTCATGATTAATTGCTTCCTGGAATAGAGAAGTAATTTTTGAGATCAAGTTCTAGAACCCAGGAGATACTACAGAATTAATGTTTCACATTTTGTCTTGGTACAATTGCATTGACTTTACTCTAGTTAAGAAATTGTCTCATTGCAAATATGAACAAAATTGGCTTCTTCCCAGTTCATGAAATACCTGATCATCAAAAATAAAATAAAATATTTGTCATGCAAAATAAAAAAAAACATTTCCCAAACTGTATTCTTTCATACTGGGCAAAGGTAGGGACATTGCCTATGTGCTGTGAGTAGCACTCAGCTCCTAATTCTTAATTTGTAAAAGAGTTTATTCAGCTTCATGTATATGTGGGAAACATATTTCAGATAAGTATATCTGTGCTTCTAAACATACTTGTGTGTATTTTTAAATTATAAAAACACAATAGAACAACCCGAATTATATATGTCAAAGTGAGGCAGGCTGGATATCATCATCATCAGAATAGACCTGGAAAGGACCTTGGAGGTCTTCTAGTCCAGCCCCCTGCTCAAGCAGGAGTCCTATATCATTTCAGACAAGTGGCTGTCCAGTCTCTTCTTTAAAACCTCCAGTGATGAAGAACCCACAATGTCTGAAAGTAAGCTGTTCTACTGGTTAATTGTCCTCACTGTTAGGAAGTTTCTCCTTAATTCCAGGTTGCTTCTCTCCTTGATTAGTCTCCATCCATTGTTTCTTGTCCTACCTTCTGGTGCTTTGGAAAATAAATTGACCCCCTCCTCCTTATGGCAGCCTTTCAAATACTGGAATATTGCTATCATATCACCCCTAATCCTTCTTTTCTCTAGACTGGCCATTTCCAAATCCTGCAACCGTTCTTCGTATGTTTTAGTCTCCAGGCCTTTAATCATCTTAGTTGCTCTTCTTTGCACTTTTTCCAAAGTCTCAACATCTTTTTTGTAATGTGTTGATCAAAACGGGATGCAGTATTCCAGATGTGGCCTTACTAAGGCTTTATAAAGTGGTACTAATACTTCACGTGATTTTGATTCTATGTCTATGTTTATACAACCAAGGATTGTATCAGCTTTTTTGGCTGCTATGGCACACTGCTAACTCATGTTTAAGTGATCGTCCACTAGGACTCAAAGGTCCCTCTCACAGTTACTGTTTTTGAGCCAGGTTTCGCCTGATCTGTACTTGTACCTTTGATTTTTCCTGCCCAGGTGTAAAACCTTGCTTTTCTGCACATTAAATATCATTTTGTTTGATAGGGCCCATTGTTCAAGTCTGTCAAGATCTTTTTGGATTCTGAGCTTGTCTTCTGGGGTGTTGGCTATTCTGGCCAGCTTAATCTCATCTGCAAATTTGATGAGATTCCCTTCTATTCCCTCATCTAAGTCATTTATGAAGATATTGAAGAGTACTGGGCCTAAGACAGAACCTTGTGATACCCCGCTGCTTACTTCCCTCCATGTAGATGAAGTACCATTAAGGATTACTCGTTGAGTACGGTTTGTCAGCCAGTTACAAATCCAGATGTAAATGATCTGATTGTTTAATGTTTTGAGTTGAAAGGAGTCAATCAGCAGAGCAACTGCTGATTACAGATCAGAGATTTTCCACTTGGAAAAACCTTAAAATTAGAGAGATACAATTGGTATGTGAGAGAAGGGATGAAGCTTTCCTAAAACCCGTTGATGGAAACCTACAGAGGATTCCTGTACCTGCTGTTGTTTGCACATGAAAAATGAGCCTCTGATGCATCAGTTAAACACGATCTAATTTAGGTTCACCTTGGCTTTACTGGGCAAATATACATCAAGAATAAAGGTGTCATAGAGCTCTTCTTTTCTTCCTTACTTCTTTGTTCTTTTGCTAACAATTTGATTCTTTATTGCATCAGACATTTCTCAAAATGCATAGGGAGACTTGCCAGAAGAAAAGAGCATTCCAAAGAATAGGAATAGCTTGCTATTAGAAAAGTCAAAAGCAATTTGGAGTTTTTAGTTTTAAAAAACAAATTAATGGAAGAAGGGATATCAGAATTAAATAGATATTGTTTTCTGCTCTCACAACGCTCTATTCTTGTGCAGTTGATTAGCAGTAGCTTAAGGACTAATATACAAGCCAGGATTAATGTTGAAATTCACATAACAATGGCAGAGAAGGCCCACCTCCTAAGACCCTCCAAATGTAAATCCCTAGCAGAGGAGATCCAAAGCATGCCCTATCTGCCAGATCAGATAGGGTGAGCAGATGTAATCGAGGAGAGGCAATGTCTCAGATAACCCAACCCATGCCATGAACACCTTTAAAGATCAAAACCACAAGACTGAATTGGACTCAGAAGCAGATTGGCAATCAATGCAGCTAGCAGATCAGGGGTGTAACATGTGCTCTTCTGAAAGCAAAAATAACTGCCCATGCTGCTTCATTCTGTACCAGCTGAAGTTTCCAGATACTCTTCAAGGGCAGCCCCATGTAGAGTGTATTACAATACAGGTAATCCTTGACTTATGACCATAATTGGGACCAGAATTATGGTTATTCGTCAGTGCAGTCTTAAATTGAGATACCATTTGACCAGACCCAATTTTACAACCATTGCTAAGTGAATCACATGGATGTTACATGAATCCAGCTTCCCCAATGGATGTTTACCCCCACCCACATCTTTTGTCAGAAACCAGTAAATAGAAGACCAGCTAGAAACCAGCAAAAAAGTTTGCAAACCACAATCACATGATCGCGGGGCACTGCAACTGGTCATAAATGTGAGCAGATTGCCAAGCACCCAAACTGCAATCATGTGAGCCCAAAGATGGTACAATGATCTTAGGTGTGAGTACAGGTCATAAAGCACTTTCTCCAAAGGCTGCTGTAACTTTGAACCCATTGTTAAACAGTTGTAAGTCAAGGACAACCTATAGTTCAATCTGGATGTGATTAGGACATAAGTAACTGTGAGAAGGGCCTCCCAGTCTAGGAACAGGCACAAATGGAACATAACACAAAACTGTACAAAGGCCTTCCAAGTCACAATTGCCTCCTGCTCTTTGAAGCTATGAGTCTGAGGTTCCCTGGTTGTGCACTGGGTCTATCTGGGGACTGCAACCTGATCCAACACCAAAGATGGCACAGTCCTAGAACCAGGAGGCCCCCAAACCCAAAGCCACTCAATCTTGCCAGTGTGCTGCTGAAGCCTGTGGTTCCCCATCCAGATCTTCACAGCCTGTAGACACTGGGATAAGATGTTCAGATCATTCCTCAGTTCACTGGGGCAGAGATATACAGTATAATTGGATATCATCAGTATATTAATGATACCTCAGCCCATGGTGACAGATGAGCTCACTCAACAGCTTCTTGTAGATGTTAACTAGGTGAGAAGAGAGCACCAAGCCCTGCAGCATCCCACATAGTAAGGGCAGGTGGCTAAACTCACAGTGTTAAGAACCTTGTCCATTTCCTCAAGTCAAACAAGTTTCAACAATTCCAAAATAACCAGGCAAGACTCCTACCAGGCATCTGCCCTGGACCTGTAACAAGACTGATGTCCAAGTACAAGTGGATCCATGTGACTTTGTCTGTCAGATGCACAACAAATTTCTCCACATGCCCTGCAAGAGTCCCCACTACCCAAGAGACCTTGTGTCACCCGAAACAGGACCATACAGCAGCTATCTGAGGGTGCAATAAGGGCAGAGAAATACCAGCATGTTACCACCCTTACTGCTATAAAGTTGGCCTTAATAGAGGCTCTGAAACATGCTTGGTTGAGTTCATCATTTTCTGAGTGCCAGCAATGCTCTAAATATCACTTCTTTAGCTTAATTTCCTTAGCATCTCATTGAACCATGCATAGTGATGAGATCCCTGAGAGGGTGAGTTACATGGGCATAATCCAATTCAACCCTTCAGCTGTTCTCTTAAGCAGTGACCAAGTGGTAACCCATCCAGGTCCATCAGTCACTGGAGGGGGGAGGGCGGACCAATCTAATGGGTCCAGCCTCATTGCAGTGGATAGTAGCACTAAAACATCTCATGGAAATCAGGATATGATCTGACCATGATGAGAGTGATAGCAAGAGTTCCCCCAATTTTAGAGCCATTGCTCCAACATGATCACCAGATCTGGAGTATGACCACTACTCCATGTCGGGCTCTGGGTTATCTGGGAAGGCTCATGGCTCTGAACTCCCAGTCCACCTCAGACCCCACTCCTAGAGAAGGCAGATTGAAGTCCCCCAGAATCATAAACCTGGGAACTCTGTTGCCAACCCAGAAATGGAATCAAAGAGTCCAGGCAGGAAGGTTGCTGTGCAGTAGGAAGACTGATACAACAGCAATAAGCTCAACTTAATGAACACGGTTTCATTATGGGCCCTAAAAGCCATAAGAGATCCTGGATGACAATCAGCACACCTCCACACATGCCTGGAGTCTTGACCAATGCCACACCTGAAACCCAATTGGACATACCTCTGAAAGCATTATCCCTTTGTGGGCCTTGTCAGGTCTCAGTGATACAGCCAGGTTGGCCCTCTCATTGATGATTAAATCACCAGAGAGGGAGGCCATATTCCAGACAGCTTGGCACTGAAAAGCAGCAGCCAAAAACCAGGGCCACTGAAGGTTTGCTGACAAGGTATAATAGGGGCTATGATCTTAGTTAAACAGTTAAGGAAATAGTCACCAAAATGAAGAAAGTTTACCTCAATTGTCAGAATCACTTCCAGATCTTGATAGTCGATTTTCACTTTTTTTGCAGCTTGTTTTGCACACTCAAAAGATGTTGCGACGACACCACATATAATATGCCCAATGAATATTACCTGCATAAAACCCAAACCATAGAAACTGCATGACTTTTGATTACAGTACAGTAAAAACACGATTTGATTTATCTCTATAAACTTGTTGTAAGGTTATTTGTCTTTTTTTAAACAAAGTTCAAGGTTAGAACAAATTTTTCTCTCCCCTTCCCATAGATCTTGTGCATCCCTAATCTTCTCCTGAAAAGTTGTGTGGAAACCTTTGACTATTCCTATGGTGGGGAGTGCTCAAATCAGTAGTTATTTCTCCTTGTTTGATGTGTTAGTTAGATGGTGATGATGATATTATCCATTCAGTCATGTCCGACTCTTGGGGATTCTATGGGCCAGGACTTTCCACATCTTCTGATCTTGCACTGCTTCTTTGAGTTTTTGTATGCTCTGGCTGGGGTTATTTTTGATGGTTTCCAGCCATCATGTTCTTTGGCAGCCTGGCTTTCTTTTACTGCTAACTCTTCCCAACATAATTGCTTTCTCCAGTGAATTCCCCTACATGACAAAATAAGTGAAACATAGTTTTGTGATTTTTCTTTCTAGTGACATGTCTGGTGTTATGGGCTTCAGTACTTGCTTGCTGGTCACCTTTGCTGTCTAGGGAATATGCAGAAGCCTCCTCCAGCACCACAACTCAAATGGGTCAATTTTCTCCCTGTTTTGCTTACAGGGAAATACAAAAGGGTGGACTAACCAACATTTGGTTGCCAGGCTGATGTCCTTGCTTTTCCATATTCAGCTTATGTTCATCATTGCTATGCAACCCACTGCAATCCAACGTTTTATTTCAGGGCTGCACTCACTGCTTTGAGTGATTTGCGACCCTAGGAAAGTGAATTTTTCCACGCATTCTAGCTCTTCACCATCAAATTCTATTTTGACATTTCCAGTCTTGCAGTGGTCTTTTTGATGTTCACTTTCATTTTCTTCTTTGATCAGATGTTCCAGGTCTTCTTTGGGTTTTTTATAGGAGACTTGTATTGTCAGCATATTGAAGATTGTCGATGTTTCTTCCTCCAATCTTTACCCCGATTTTTGATTCTTCGAGATCTAGCTTCCTCACGATCATTTTGGAATACAGATTGAATAAGAAAGGGGAGAGAATGCAATCTTATCACTCCTTTCTCTATCTTAAACCAATCACAGTCTCCATATAGGCTGTTCGCACAGTGGCTTCCTGATTTATGTACAGTGATTTCCCCAAGTTGATCAGATGCGTTGGTAGCCTCAGGTCTTGTAGGGCTCTCCATAGCTTCCCATGACCAACACTATTGAAGACTTTCTTGTAGTCTATGAAGCACATGTAAATGATATTTTGATAGTCACGAGATTTTTCCATGTTAGTTTCTTCCACCAAAATCAATAATTTCCATTATTCTAAAAGGTTGAGCAAGCAGGATACAGGAAGTCCTCAACTTATAACCATTTATTTAGTGACCATTTAAAGTAACAATACCACTGAAAAAAGTGACATATCACCAGTGTTCATACTTACAACCGTTGCAGCATCCCCATGGACATGTGATCAAAATTCAAAACCTTGGCAACTGGCATGTATTTAAGACAGTTGCACTGTCCTGGGATCATGTGATTACCATTTATAATCTTATCAGCTGGCTTCTGACAAGCAAAGTCAATCGAGGAAGCCAGATTCGCTTAACAACTGCATTATTCATTTAGCAACTGCAGTGATTTGCCTAACAACTGTGGCAAAAAAGATCGTAAAATGAGACAAAACTCTCTTAACAACTGCCTTGCTTCATAATGGAAATTTTGAGCTCAATTGTGGTTGTAAACCGAGGACTAGCTATAATTACAAATCTGTATCTTGGGTAAAGAAACCCTAGAACAAGAAGAAATTCCTATATTAGCTAATATGGGCATAGATTGTGCATAAAGCTTGACTGTTACATGGAAATAAAATATCAAATAAGAATTACTTCATCTTCTGCAAACACATCCTCTTTGCCATCACCATTTTTTCCTGGAATGTCTTGAGCTGTTACTATATCAACTACACCTGGTTCTTTCAAGGCTTCTGATATATCAATGGCTCTGGAAAAAAAAGAAGAAATATGTCCCACTTAGCTCAGTCCAAGGAATTAGACAAATTCTGTAATGTACAGTACATACCTGTTTCCTTTTTTTAAAAAAAGTTTTTATTGATTTTTAATACAATTCAAAAGTACTTGTTCAACAAAGGTGTTGTCTGAGTTTATCATTCACTAATACAAATTGAGTTCCTAATCCCTTATTCTTTTCTCCAGCGATTGATAAAATAAGTCCCAAGTTTGAAAGTATTCTGTTTCTTCTTTTTCGTTCAATCTCAAAATAAGTCTGTCCATTTCCGCACAATCTAGTATTTTTTTTAATTATTTCTTCCTCTGGTGGTATTTCTTCATTTTTCCAATATTATGTGACTATGATTCTTGCTGCTGTTATCACATGTAAAATCAAGTATATACTTCGTTTGTCAAGCTTTTCTGGAATACATACCTGTTTTCTAACTTCAAGTAAACATCAATGACAAAAATATATACTTTTCTTTATCTATCATTCCAAGCAATTTAAGACTACACCAGACAGTCTAGAAATTGTCTTCCGGCTCCAGTTTGTGATTTTACCTACTTAACTATAAACAAACAGTGGCCTAATTCAGACTGAGCCTGTTGTTCAAAGGAAAGAAATCATTAAAATGCATTCTTCCTAGAGCTAAGAGAGAGCAACTGGTCCGAAGTCACCCAGCTGGCATAGATGGTATCAGAGATTTTATTTTACACTTATTTATTCTTTTAAAATGAGACACTTATATACTGCTGAAAACTTCAAATATGCAACGTTTCAAAATTTTGTAACATTTCTTTTTCTTCTATATTTAGTTTCTTATTGTTTCTTGTATTTTTTATTTTCCCTTTTTCTTTTTGTGTATCATTTTGTAAAACTAATTATGAAATAAAATAAACAAACATTGGAAGTAGGGAAGGAAGACAAAGAAAACTGTGAAAATTAAGAATGGATTCCTTGTGAGAGGGATAAGGCGAACAAGACAATCCAGCGCCTGCAAATTGTATTCTGCTCTTATTTTAAAGAATTGGATCCCGAACATCCCTCTTCTCCTTTACTTCTAATTTATAGCCTTCACTCTTGACCCTGGGCACTGCTGAACTTAAAATTTTAAAACAGATTTAAAGTGTGTTCTGAAACTATGGAAATATGGCCCCCAACACATATTTCTCATGCTTCTTCTTTCATTTTACTTACAGAATTTTGGCATGGGCCCGTGTGCTGGTTACCACTGCCATGTACAGTTGCCCTTCTGCTGGTTCCATATCATCAACATAGACAGCTTCACCAGTGGCATGTTTAATACCAGACTCATGCTTGATGGGACGTCCCACAGGGTCCTGAGGAGGTTGTTGAGGATTTACACCCTGTCACATAATAGAAAGTCACTGAAACTATTGAGAAATGGCATTTACAAATCCCTTTCTACTTTTTCCTGAGCAAAAGGTTACATTTCTACTTATTTTAGGGTCCCTTATCTTTGTGAACAATCAATCACATATAAACTAGTGAGAATGTAAGTGCATTCTCACAAAATGATTAAAACATGGTCAGTCACAATACTCCCATATACCAGAAGACCACTGGGCTGTAGGTTCACCCCATTTTTTTTTCTAAGAATGCCTCTGGGATCTAGGGCCTAAGAAGCATTGTTGTAAATGCAGATTACAACTGGGACTGCCCTTTGTTTTGCAGTATTTTCATATCCTGCTCATTTTTAAAAAACAGAATTTTAAAAAAAATAAAACTAAGGCAGATAAATTGATAGGCATCAATGTGTATGTTGGAAGGACCACTGTCACTTTCAAGGACCTCATTGGGCACCTACATCATATATTGTCTGATGATCATGTATATAACTTGAAAAATATTCCCAGTAATAGCAGAAACTCCAGGTGTCTAGAGCAAAAGCAAAATGCCCTCACCTTTAGGAATTAGGTAGGTGATTAGCCAGGCCACAAATACCCCTTCCCATTTTTGTAGAATCATTTCTATTAACTGATTGAGATATTTGTAGACTATTTAGAAAAAAATATTTTTATCTATACATAACTCTCTTTAAAACTGACTTCACTGACCTGGTATGTTTGGATGCCCTTTGGTGGAATATCATAGAATTCGTCTAATGCACTCATGTATTCCTTTGGTAAATCAGGATACTTGTATGGAAACTGTAGGAAGTTAGGAATTCATTTAATATATTATACCAATATTTCAAAACTGATTTTGCTAGGGGGAAATCCAAAATTAAAAGAGTACAGTTATATTCATTGTAACATTAACAATCATTTAGCATTATAAGAATCAACTTACTTTATCTCTTCTAGCTTCACAAAGTAGTCTTTTATTTGTGGTAAAGGAGTGAGAAGGAGTGTCTATTTATATTTTAGATTCAACAAATTTACCATTAATCAAGTTTAAATTCTATACTGGAAGGAGTTGATACAATGCCATGTCATAAAGTATGATGTGAAATTAGTTTGTATCCCAAATTCAAATTAAACACAATCTACCTAGAATTAAACAATAGTGCAAAATCAGAAGAGGTTCCAAATGTATTATAGTAGAATATTATGATTTTAAATTACAGTAGTGGCATTTAAGACTCTGGGAACTACATTGGCTTAAAAAATGATGCAACTAAAAGAAATCATCAATCAAATTTTAGTTTATTCCAATCTAGTTCTATTCAATTAACTATGTTAGCAAAAGATTTCCAAAATATTTTTTTTATATGGATGTGTTTTAGAGTAGAAAACTGGAGTGAAAGGACAGATACATATGCTTATGAAAGTCTAGGTTTATTCTCATAACTACAATATGGTGTTTACATGTATAAGTAAACTGATGTCAGCATATGTGCAAGCATGATAAATAATGACTATGAGAAAGCATAGCATTTGCTGAGACATAAGTCTAATTTACACAGCTGTTCTTCATTAAGC
>NW_015387397.1:249355-299176 GCF_001527695.2 Protobothrops mucrosquamatus
GCCTGGCGTAGTTTGATTATGTTTTAGTGGGGGTTTTGTATGGGGTACTTTTAGAGCAGGCCTGTTATTTAATTTGATTTTAGAACAGAAACTTGTGTATATTTATCGTGGTTTTTATTATCGCCTGTTCACCGCCCTGAGTCCCGTAAGGGAGATAGGGCGGTATATAAATTCAATAAATAATAATAATAAATAATAAATGTTTATTGGTTACATTTCTATTCTTAGCCACTATGGGTACCTATATCATCAAATTGCTGATACTGCTTTGCTACTATATAGAAAATGTTGTTTTATCAAATTATTGATGTATTTTGATATTTGATAAACATTGATTATTTTGTGAAGAAGAAGCTAAATTAATTAACAGTTCATATAGACAGGCCCATCTGATTTTAATATTACAACAAGAAAGTTTGGTGGGAAAGATGGCAGTCCAAGCACACACCTATTACTGAGCTTGCTCATAAAGGAAAATGTGAGCAACAAGTCCCAGGCCACCAACTCACACACTTCATGTTGTCAGTGATCTACACAGAGCAATTTTATCCTCCAAATAGCTTTGGAAAAAAACTGTTTGGGTATACAGAAAGTTTATTATTTACCATGTTTCTTAAATTGTGTAGTACTTTCAGGTAGAATCGGAAGAAGAAACTGATAAGCATTGTGCGTCTATATTCTACTTTTCCACCAGGTGCTGAGGGAGAGAGTGTGATTTCTTCAAGAATTAACTTGCAAGCTTCATTCAGCATCTGTTCATTCCAATTTCTGGGAGGGAAAAGTCATAAACCAAGCATGCTTTAAATGAACAAAGTACAGAAGGAAAAATTTGGATGAGCAGTGATAAACCCCTCCAAATACAGGTAATCCTCCTCATAGAATGGGACAAAACTCACTTAACAAATGTTTCACCATGCAACAAAAAGTTTGGGCTCAATTGTGATTGTAAGTTGAGGACTACCTGTATATGCACTATAACATCACTGCTTACAGCATTGTTGATAGTTGTAGTGGTACTATTGAATATTGCAATGACAAATTCAAGATTTACATAGTAAGCTTTTTAAGAATCCAGAGCTAATTCTGTGCTTTTATTTTTGGATAATTATTAGCATACATAAAGTTAGTAATATAACATTGTTCTCCTATGGAAATGTCTAGTTACTATGTCAGCGAATGTGGAGAGTCTTCTGGAACAGATTTGGGAAATGTACAGGAAACATCAGCCAAACGTTTAGACTGGATTTGGAATTTTTATTCACCTATCATGTCCTTCCCAAGGGTCTGGGATAGGCAGATTTTTTTATTTGAATTATTATTATTATAAACAACAATGTGAAATTACAGCTTTAAACTTCATACGCATTAAATTCTTCCAAAGAACCTAGAACCTATTTTAATGTACAGTGTAGTATGTATGTGAATCCAAGGAATGTGGCTTTTTGTAATTGACAGGTGGAAATTTTGTTAATGCACAGATTTTCTAAGTGCTGTCCAACATTTTTTGGTATGATACTCAGTAGGCCACTAATCAGTGGGGCCACCATAGTTGGTTTATGCCATAATCTTTCAATTTTGATTTTCAGATTCTGATCTTCTCCAATTATTTGTTTTTTATTCTATTAATGTATTACTATTGTTATATTTATTGGCCTCCTAACTCCAGAGTTTGAAATTGGGCGGCCAATATAATATAATATGCGTGATTCCAGAGTCTGAGCAGCATGCAAACTAGAAAAATAATAAAAACAGCTAAAAACATAAAATCAGACAGACTAAAATAATTTGATAAACAACACTATCTACAAAACAAAACAAAACAAAACAAAACAAAACAAAACAAAACAAAACAAAACAAAACAAAACAAAACAAAACAGGGGCTTTATAAATCAAAAACCAATTGGGACCAAAGCCAGGTTTTCAAAATGTTTGTGAACCTTAGGAGAGATGGCAT
This sequence comes from Protobothrops mucrosquamatus, assembly GCF_001527695.2. Lineage (NCBI taxonomy): Eukaryota > Metazoa > Chordata > Lepidosauria > Squamata > Viperidae > Protobothrops > Protobothrops mucrosquamatus. The sequence continues at coordinate 251,311 of NW_015387397.1, forward strand.
CATCCTTATATCTTTATAGGGTATTATATTTTACACATCTAATATTTATTTTTTGAGTGCAGAAGATACTGCCTCAGCCCTGACAACTAAATGATATGACATACTGTATAGTCCTGTGATCCTTGGGTCAATATTACATTAAAAAAAAATCTTTCCCAGCAACTTGGCTATTTAAAAAACAAGAAAGCAAATGTACCTTTTACCTTGCAGTGCAGGTTCATAGAAAAGTTGAATTTCTCATTTCTCTTAATTCAGTTCAGCAAGAATATTTTAAAGAAGTACTTTTCTAAATATTCAAAATCCATTTTGAAACAGAAGTAATTCAACTTTTTTTTTTAAAAAAAGAAGTATTTATAGTACAACTTGTGGACCAATGCATTATATAGGTAGTCCTCGTCTTACAACCACAACTGAACCCAAAATTTCCATTGCTAAGCAAGACAGTTATGTGAGTTTGCCCCATTTTACAACCCTTTTTGCCACAGTTGTTAAGCAAATCAGTGCAGTTGTTAAGTCAGTGGTTCTCAACCTTTTTAATGCCGTGACCCCAACCGGTCGTAAGTCAAGGACTAAACCGGTCGTAAGTCGAGGACTAAACCGGTCGTAAGTCGAGGACTACCCAACCGGTCGTAAGTCAAGGACTTTCCCTGCCCGGGAGCGCCGCGCATGCATGGTTCCGCCCCCTGCGCCAGCCGAGGCGTAGCTGGCAAGCGGCAGAGACGGAGCAGGCCGACCACCAGCTGGCCCAGCCCAAGGGAGGTAAGGCACCCGCCGGAAAAGGGGAAAAAAAATGGCGGACAAAAAAATGGCGGACAAAAAAAATGGCGGACAGCCTTGCTTGGCGACCCCCATGAAATGATCGATCGACCCCAAATGGGGTCCCGACCCACAGGTTGAGAACCACTGTGTTAAGTGAACCATGCATTGTTAAACAAATCTGGCTTCTTCTACTGACTTTGATTGTCAGAAGCCAGTTGGGAAGATTACAAATGGCAGTCATGTGCCTCTAGGAAAGGACAACTGTCATAAATACAAGCCAGTTGTCATGTGCCTGAATTCTGATCATATGATCTTGGGGATGCTGCAACAGTCCTAAGTGTTAAAACCAATCATTGGTCTCTTTTTTCAGTGCTGCGGTAACTTTGAAAGGTCACTAAATCAATGTTGTAAGTTGAGGACTACCTGTAATCAGTACTGTCTAACATTGCAGAAATTATTGGTTGTTCAAATTTACTCTTCTTGGAACTTCTTAAATCTGTCCAACAAAGTTGAAGAACCCTCGGGAGAACCTTAGAGAGTTCAGAAGGAAGAAAACAAGGGGCCATCCAACTGGAGAAGAAACATTTCTTTTCATGATATTAGATGGTGCTTAACCACAATTTCATTAACCTATGTTCTCTGATTGCCATCTATATAAATAGTAAATAGTACCATTGACTTATACCTTCCAATGAGCTTCTGGCAGGAATTCCTTGCACTCACAGTTGTACAATCAATACCTCCATATAAAATTGATAGGTCCTGAATGACATCTGTGCCTGATTCGAAAAGGACTTTCATTGCAGAATTTGTCACCGACAGTGCATTTCTTCTACGATCTGCCTGTCGGAAGGCTGATACAAATTCATTCTGGTAGATGGAAGAAAGAGAAATCTAACTGTTTCCTCTACATACTGAAATGTTCTCCATTCTTTAGTTCACATGTGAAAAAAAATGCTTATTCTGAAAATATCTTCCTATGAAAGAAACAGAGCCAAGCGATATGTGGCATTATTCATGCTTTTAAAGAAGAAAATGCCATCAAGACATTGAACCAAACTAATATTGCAGTCCTATGAATAATGTTAGTTTAACCCACCTAATCCCCACTCCATCTCTCCAGAATTTCTCCTCCATCCAACCTTTGTATAGTTTCAATTTCTACTCTGAATAATGGGAGGAACAGTTTTCTAAAATGTTTGGATCTTGTATGCTAGTATAGTGTAAATAAAAGAGAGAAAAATCTCAACCTGGGCTGGACAAAGTATACCACAATGCATGATTAGTTCTCAACGCTGTGCATGCTAAACTTTCCACAGGCTATATGATCAGAGATGGAGACAAATGCATGGACTTACTTCCTTTGAGAATGGAATAAAAACAGAGACAATGACTTCATTTTCCAAAAGGTCTGCTTGAGGCATTCGTTCAAGGAATTCATCATTTAGTGGAATCTCCCGTGTACCACCTGATAAAGCAAGTAACAATTTTTAGAGGAAGTGCTCTGTCAGACAGGGGGCTTACCTACCACATGAAAGAGAAAAATACTCATATGCCCAAGAGAAGCATTTATGCAGGTAATGAATTATTTTATTATTTTGAATAATTCTTCACATTTATATGACTGCTGGCAAAAAATAATTTTATTCTTTCCAGATTTGTTGGCTATGATCTCTGATTCCCACTGACACTGTACCCAGGGTTCTCTGTGTTCCAATCTACTGTATATGCCTGCAGGAACGGAGATTCTTTTGGCAAAATGTTTGTTTATTATTTTAACCATGTGTTCTGCAGTTTGGTCATTGTTTTACATTTTGCCCTACTAGTGAAGAGAATATCACTCAGTTGATAACATAAAGAGAGGATTTCAAGGTTTTAAGAATAAAGTACATTTCTTAAGTGCAAAGTCTTTCCTTTCCTTTCCTTTCCTTTCCTTTCCTTTCCTTTCCTTTCCTTTCCTTCTTTCCTCTCCTCTCCTTTCCTTTCCTATAAGGACTGAGACCAATAAGGACTGAGACCAATTAGGCATGCTTTAATTTATTTCTAGCATTTAAAATGTGAGAGATCACTAGTAACACTTTTAATATTTGTAATTGTAATATTTCCTCATAATCTTGTGAGAATATACCAGCCTTCCCATATATCAGGTGCCCTCTAGTTGTGCTGGGACTAGAACTTCAGAATTCACAGCTAGTATGTTGAGTTGGCTCAAAACAGATGGGGTGCACAAGGTTAGGCAGTCCAGTTCGCACACTGCATAAATATAAAATATCAGGATGCTCTGTATTTACCTTCTGATGCCACATAGAGAATTGCTTTCCCAGCTGCCAGGACAGGGTTCAAATCCCATGTGGATCCTCTGCTTACAATGTGTCCTCCTAAAGACTAAGGAATAAGGATTATTTGCTTCTTGTTCACATCTCTATACAGATTTGAAATATAATGATCAGAAAGTAAAGGAGAATTTAAAAGATACTAATTGATTTAATAGTTAGGATCGAGATTTATAAGGGAAATAAAAAATAGTTACTAGAATAATAGTCTTGGATTATAATATAGAAGTTGGATTGAGATGATAAAGGTTATCTTATTAGTAAGAGATGAGGTATTAGGATGAGAAATAGAATATGTTTGTGAAATAAAGTAAGAAGCTATCTGAGTAAATAATAAATGTATTTTAGATATGATAATTATTTTGTAATGAAGTAAGGAAACTTTCGGTTACCCAAAATCTAAAAACTATGGATATTAAGTTAACTGGAATACTGTAACTGAAATTAGGTAAAATTCAAAACAGGATATGAAGGTGTATAAGTCAAAATATATTGATAAATGTCTTAAATGACTGAGTTATAACTAGCAATGTATTAATTTGAATGTGATACAATAACTAAGGGAAATAGAGAGGAAAGTTTTGATGATGTAACCTGTCATATGCATGAAAGAGCTTGTTATTTAATTATGGACTATCCAATTACCATGTTGCTTCCTTAACACTTGGAGCTTTGTAAAATTGGAAAATTAATAAAACTTGTTTAAAAAAGAAAGAAAGTAGAGGTCTTTTTTATTCATAGTGTATGAAGTTAGTGAAATAGCCCTATTCAATAATAAGAGCAATTTTAGCCTTGTTCAATAATAAAAGTAATTTTCAAATGTTGGCAGTAAAATCTTGTACATCTGTATTCAGAAGCCAATCCGCTGAATTCAGTGGGATCTATTAATATATATGTCTCCTAAATTATAGCTGAAAATTACTGCAACCAACATATTGAAACATATTCAATAAAAATTACCTCAGTTCTACTGTCTAAATTATTTTTATTCATATTGTAACTTTTCCCATTATCTTTATTTAAGTAAATGCTTTATAACATTCTCTTGTATATAGATATTTATAGGAGAGGCTGCTGGGGAGACGTAATGAAAACTGTGATAATGAAGTTTTCACCCTTTACATACATATTTCCATACAACATTGCAATGCAAATATAAAAGGGCAGAAATTGTATTGTGTTGTCACAATGCACATTTTGTCATTTGAGGTTAGGAATAATTACACTCTTGTGTCACATGAACACTGGATTGGTTTGCATAACTTGCAATCAATGAATCTCTCAGAAGTCCTCTTTAATCCTTAAAAGAAAACAATTTTACCATTATAATCTCAACTGCTAGATTGGGGTTCTTGGTTGGTGGACTAGTAAATCTGTAAGCTTGATATCAGAACAACTTGTGCATTGAATATGGGGGGTGGGTACTGTCCTGCTAGTGGATTTTTCTCCATAGATTGGGGAAGAAAAATATTACATAGATATTCCTCCTCTCACAATTGGCCTTCCACCTTTTGACTGGTAGGCAGGAGTCCCTGGTAGAAATCAGGGACTCCTACTCTTATATTCTCTGGAGATAATGACAAGCTGTGGAGTAGCTTGTAGAGACATGTAGAGCTAATGAGATGAAGTGATATGCATATTGGGATCAAAAATCAAGTAGAAAACACACAGCCAGACTTCTGATCTGTTCTCCAGCCAGAGTCCTCAGTTGCTTCAAGAGGGTACAGTAAATCTTGGTCTTCTCTGTTGGGAGCTCTGAGACAATGCTTAATAGGAAGTCTCTCAACTGGGCAAAGCTGGTTGCTGCTCCTATTAGTATGCCTGAAATCAAAGAATTTTCAAAGAACATGATTACTGGGAAGATTAGAAACAATAATAGTAACAATAACAATGCATAATGTCCACTGAACTCAGTGATACTTAGATGATAGATAGATAGATAGATAGATAGATAGATAGACAGACAGACAGACAGACAGACAGACAGACAAATAGTCATATTTGTGTGCCATCATTACATCGGATGTGATGTGATATGCAGCCTTTACAACGGAATAACAAGTAAAGCCTACTCTGCTAAAGAATGTATATGAGAGAAAATGATGTTTATGTAGGCATGCAACTACTCATATTGGGCCAGGCTGGGTACGCCTTGTCCACAGCAGAGGAAGACAGCAAGGTCAGCTGGGGACGGCAGGCCGATGGAGCACATAGAATATCAGGGGCAAATGGGGCTTTGTGCTGCAGTGCTGTGGTAACTGGCCATGGGGTGAGATTTGAGGTGGCATTCCTCAGCAGTGCCAGGAACACTACAGCAGAAGTAGTGGCCAGGGGATGATCGAAGCCAGCTGAGACTGCAGAAGGCCCCAGGTCTTTACTTCAGACCCAGCACTACATGTGCTACCACCACCACTGAGGTGTGCCACTTTGCAAGGATGGGGGATGGGGGGAAAACAGGCAGGTGGTGTAATAAAAATGCCCCTGTGGTCATAAGTGCAAGTAGGCCAAGAATTTTGATTAAGTGACTACAGGGAAATTACAACAGCTGTAACTTTGGGGACCAGGCCATTCATTCAGCACCACTATAACTTTGAATGCCCACTGAATGAACAGTCATTAAGCAAAAACCACCTGTACATTCTAAATCTAAACCTTTCTTTATTTGAAGACCATCTGCAGTTCTTTGGCAAGGAGCTTGCTGATTATTGTAGTTTGTGCATGCTAGACACTGTTTAGTGACTGCCTCAATTAACAATAGTTCATAATTACAATGGTGATGAAAAAGTAACATAACCGATCCTCACATTTACAACCTTTGCAGGTCTGTAAAGTAAAAAAAAGCTGAAGTAAGATCATAAGCATAGTCATGGTTTCACATACTCATGGTTTCACTTACTTAATGATCAAGTTAACAGTTCCAATTATGGTCACTAAATGAAGACTACTTGTGAAAATATATTTTGTTGTATCTTTCTCCAATCATTTTTGCCCCTTATTTAAAATAGACATGTCCCACAACAGAGACGTACCGTTGTCTTTAATGCTCGTGACATGCAGTTCTGGAACCCTTACAGGATGGAGGAAAAGGGGATGATAAACATCCAGAAGTTTCCTATCAAGTCCTAATAGGGAGAAAATTAGAATCAGAGGCCAGAAAGAGAAGGCAAAATCAAACCTTGGGCAGCAGAAGCAATCTATGCAAATGTTTGCTGTGCAGAGTAGCTGCCAGATGAAACTGGAATGAGTTCTGGAGACAACCAGAAGTAACATATACACTTTTGAGAAAAAAGTACTGAGCATGTAAGTACAGTACATAATAGCGCTGAAGCCATTCAGGCTGTTCTTTTGTACTGCTGAGCTTGAAAACCGAACTGCAACCATCATGTCTATTTTAGACAGCTAGAGAAGGATAACTCAACCTATGTGGAACCTGATTAGATAGACTGCTTTCACACTCATTTATCTTCTGGCAAAGTAAGGGAATCACATTTTTAACAATCTCCTTTGATTAAAAAGAATAGAAAATTGGATGTTTCTGTTGTAAAAACAATAAAAACCATAGCTTTCTCCGCATGCCCATTTTCAGTTTGGAATTGGTTTTATAAATAAAGCATATTCAAATTACATTCCCACCTTGTTCCCTATTGTGATACAGCTCTTTCTGTTACTTCATTCTCCTGCTTGTTTAAGTCTATACCTGGTAAATTCTCTATAAAAAGGTAGCTTGTAATGTTTTGTATCACCAGTGAATAGCTCAACGTACCAGCAATTTCTGTTTTCTATTACTGCAATAGTGTATCCATACCACCCACATATACATGTACAGGAAGGAAGGGTACCCAGAAGCTTCTTCTCAGTGAATGCATTCAATAGTTTGTTTTATGCTTCTTCCATCAGATCACATTCCCTCATGTCTGACCATGTGACATGTGGGGCTCGATCTACTTACCTACAGATGTATTTCCTATAACAAGAGGTGCTTGTAGGTAGGTAGCTTTCAGCTGGAGAAGTTCTTTTAGAGATGCTGGAGAAATCCATGTTGTCCTGTTTCCATTGAAAACCAGAGTTTTCCTCCTGTTCTCTTCAGCCATTCTCTGTGAGGAAAGGCAACACTGATGGAGACCGTACATAAGTACTCTTTGTGTTACTTAATTAGTGGTCTTTTACACAGAGCAGAATCTCCTCCAGAACATCTACTGTTTCTGTGTCTCTTCTGCGCCTGTGACATATCCAAATGAGTTGCTGCTTGATGGGCATGGATTAATGGACACATCAGTAATTACTATATGTATAACTCAGTCTAGTAGCATTCATCCCTATCCATAGTCCTTACTGCAGGAGAGCCACATTTCTTTTGCATGAACATGGGAATCATGTGCCATAAGGTACCCGTGCAATTATTGTTACAGGACAAGTGGCACTTTGTGAGGGAATTTCAGGTTTGCTTTTTCACATTTGTTACTTTGCCTTGATGGTTTGGTCACCATGTGAGCCCAATCTTTTTTGTTTCTGTTTGCATTTCATTAAAACTGCAGCTTTATACTATGTTTTGTTTTAAAAGGCTGATAAAAGCCACATATACTTCGGCAGTGGGGACAGAGATTTAAAAATAAACATTGGTCATTTTCAATGTGCACTTGTGTGCCTGCTCAATGACAAATATTCCCCACATTTTTAAAAAGAAAGAAGTCAGCTCTGAATGTTTTCTTTGCTAACTTCTGGCCTGCTCATAGTTAAAGGGGAAAAATTCAGGATAAATACTGCATTGAAAGTTCTACAGATTTAAAATTGCATTTAACAATTAGCCATACAATATTAGAAGTTATTAATGATTGAAAAAAACAAAATTTGGGAACATGGAGAAAGTAGTTGCCAAAAAAGATGCCATAAAAATGGAAAAGAAAAGCACTGAATTGGGGCGAGGCAATTATAATCAGGAGAATGGGCCAGAATCAGAAAAAAATGCTGCTGTATCATACCATGGAGTTCCACCTAGAGCATCTCAAGTCAATAGGCTACAATACAGGAAATCTTGTAAAAGATTGTAAGAACTTTATAAGCTGGATAAAAGATTGATCTCCTACCATTAGTTCAGGAGGAAATATGTAATCCTGGGTCGGATCCCTGGGATAGAATTTTTCTGGCTTACATAGGCCTGAACACATCTAAAAGAAAATTATCCAAGATGAGGCGGCAGGATTCAGAGAATGATAGTCAACAATAGACCATAATTTGGTACCCCACCATCTGGTACAAAACTACACTGATAAAGAGAACTCCTGCCTCTTCATGGCCTTTCTAGATTTTAAACATGCCTTTGTTTCAATTTCCAGGAATGCCCCTTGGCAAAAATAAAAAAATACAACTATTAACAAGTGCCTCCTCTTTCTATACAGATATTAAACCTCACCTTAAGAGTGAATGCAATACCCCAAGGATCCCTCTCTGGCACAGTAAGTGTTCAGAAAGCCGTGAATAGAGATGTACTCTTGCCCTCTTCTTTTTAACTTGGATGTCGGTTCAGTTGCAGACCTTCATAATCCAGATTTCCACATGGATAACTAGCAGGGTGCAAAATCCCTATACTCCTCTATGCTGTTGCTGCTGCCATAATTTTATAAACCCCAATGGGGCTGAAAAGAGCAATAGTAGTAGTATTATGGTACTTCAGAGAAAAATCACCTGGTTTTTAATTTTGATAAATGTAAAATTTTGATCTTGCTAAAGAGCCACCCAGCAATCCTGAAGAGTAGAAGTGCACAGGTTAGGGTGTGTTACTGCATTTAGGGTGGTTTTCCACTCTAAAAGCACCTGGAAATCACATCAGTATCACATAATGCAGCCAGCTCTTAGATCTGCAATTGCTATTATGTGCTTCTTTTATACAAGTGGAGGAGAATTAATACTGTGGCATTAAAACTTTTTGAGATCAAATCACTGGCCCAGATGCTTAATGGGGCACAAGTAGAAATTTATGTGAAGATGCACTGGGAACAGTGCAAATAACATTTTTGAGATCTATCCTTGTTGCACCCAATGGAACAACAAATGCTGAATAATGCTTGAGACTGGAATGCCTGCAATCTAGATAAGGGCTTGGAAGAGGAGGATAAACTACTGGCTGAAAATCTTTCCAGTTTTAATAGATAATTTTCCTTTTCCCTGGAAACAGGCCATAGAGGAGAAATTAGTATCATACAGATGTTCTGTTCTGTTCTGAATTTATTTATGATATGACCAAGCAAATATCTGCTCACTCAGAAAGTAAGGGATATAGAATTTCAGGTTAAAGTTAATAGGTTGCCCCTAGATGATAGAAATTGGAAACAGTAAATAAGAGCACTTGGGAACCAGCAAGATATCTATACAATCTAACTTCCCCCACAGGGTGAGAACAGCATTTTTCAAAGCTTACCATCTGCACTGCTGCAAGGCAGATATTCCATGAGCATACCTGCCCATGTGATGACAAAAGATCAAAACCATTTCATATACATTGCTAATTGTAAACTATATGGGGATATCTGATCTGCTTAAATTCTGTACCTACTATGTACATTTTCAGGAAAACCAGACTGTTTCTAAGAGAATCTTATTCTAGAAATTCCTGTGCAGTAGTCAAATTCTATTTTGCCACAATGAAAATAAAGTCTATGGAAATAATTGCTTCTATATTATTTATCACTTTAGATTTAACACATACTAGCCAACTTACAGATGATATATTAATTAATTAATTAATTAATACACTACTATAATAGTGTGTCACACTTTTATGTGTTATTTTGTCTTTGTTATGCTAGTAATTAATCTAGTGCATTTTAGTGTTGTTTTTACATTTGCTGGTCATTGACCAAATAAATTATTATTATTAGCTGGAAATGAGGCTCTGATGGAAGTAGCTTATTATCTAATGTCACGGGATGGTGGCCATCTAGACAAGGCCAGTGAGAGGTGTTTCTGTGTTCCTCTGATCAGTATTGTTAGATAACAAAAAAACATGGTGATAGAATCCTGTACCAGTAATGTTAGAGTTCTTTAATTATGAATAGAAAATGTTCTCTGGCAACTTTTCTAAAGGAACTGAGAAAACAACAACAGTTTTCGCTTTAATCTTTTCAAAGTACATTAATCCTAAAAAACAAGAAAAGGCTAACATTGTTCACAGATTAGAATTCTGCTGGCCACGCTCGATTTTCCTGTTCCAGATCAAGTATCAGAATCAAGAAACACCTGGATATTTATTCAGGTTTTAGGCAAAGATTGTCCTCTGCTGTATTATTGAAAGGTGTGGTGAACATTTTTAATTTCTGTGGAAACCCCCCCAGGACAGTTTAATTTAAACATTATTACATTTGAGTTCTGTCAAAGAGTTAATCAACAAGTTATATATATATATATATATATATCACAATACCATCCTTGTCAGAACCTGTCTCAGCACAAAACAGCTTTGGAAGGCAAAATGTTTAGACAATCCGTGGAAATCATTTCATTAAACTACTGTATTACAAAACCCCTACATCATGCATCTCTTCCAGCTGATGAGTTTTCACTTGATTAGTAAAGCAAGCTAGTCTCCTCTTCCCTAAGAATTATATTATTAATATTATTAGATTTCATCTAAAATTAAATTATATTACTTCTAAATTTAGGTAGAAAATTGCTATTCCAAATTCTGACATAGCAATGCATGGATATGGAAGTATATCAATTCTTGATTCTAAGACTGCAATGTTATGTCTATTTATGGGAAAATAAATTTCACTGAACACTTCTGATTCAACAGGGAAAAGATTCAGATACTGTTGGATCAAAGATTTGGCAATTTCCAATCATTTTTCATGTCAACCATTGGTAAAGCTATGAGATCTAGATTACAAACATCCAGATGACCAATAAATGCCAGTAAATTAAAAAAATCTAATTCGTGGACATTTGGATGCTATGACACAGTCTCTGTGACTTATTTATGTCAGATATTGGGATGCAAGTACAAAGAGCTGTGATCATGCTAGTTCACAGATCAGCAGGGCAAAATCTAACAAGTTTAGTAAATGTCAAAACCTGAAAAGGGAAGGATATATTTTCCACTCCAAATAATGTAAATACTTTCAGACACTGTGCACCTTATACAAGTTTAGAGGCCAATTCAAAATCTAGTGTAATCATTAACAACTTTTTATGTTGTCTATTAATTAAGTAGGCTGTAATTTATATAGTGGTTTTTGCCACACATACATTACAAACCATTTCCAAAGTAGATGGTATCAGATGAAAGAGACCTCTTCATAAGATTGGGAATCTAGATGTTCCTATAAAATTGATATATACCACCCAAAATAAACCCTTTGGGACTTGCATCATGAGTTAATTCATGAAAGTCATAAATGCTATATAGCATACCTTTCCTCTTTTTAATGATGGATCTTCTGCATAATTCTCTTTCTCATCACTTTTCTCTTTTTCCATGCAACATTTTCCACTCCCTGCCAATGGGCAGCATTCCTAAGAAAAGAATTCATTCCATGATATTCAAGAATATTATGGTAATATTGGAAAGAAAGCTAGAGGGGGTTACTTATTATTGTTTTGAATAATTTTATTGCTGTATATTTCTTTGTGCTCTTTACAAAATAATCACTTCTTTCATTCAGTGTTGCAATAAAACAGCATTTTCTTCCATTAATGGGCACTGTCAGCAAAATGAATTCATTGATCATTCATTGTTTTCTTACCGAAGAAAAAGCACTAAAGCTGTCCATTATAGGTCTGTATCCAGTGCAACGGCACAAATTACCTGGAAGAAATGATGATACAGAATAAATTTATTTCAGTGATCAGTATGCATTTTGTATCACCCTTTTAATGCACGTGCATCATTCGGGCAGGCTAACAACAATTATAATTAACATAAACTTTACATAATTTACAAAAGAAACAAACATTTTTATGACACACACACTGTATAGGTAGTCCTCGACTTATGATTGAGCCCAAAATTTCTCTTGCTAAACGAGACAGTTGTTAAATGAATTTTGCTCCATTTTACGACCTAGCTTGCCACAGTTGTTAAGTTAGTTACATGGTTGTTAAGTGAATCTGGCTTCCCCATTGATTTCCTTTGTCAGAAGGTCACAAAAGGTGATTAGGTGACCCTGGGACACTGCAACCATCCTAAATATCAGTCAGTTGCCAAGTGTCTGAATTTTGATCACGTGACTATAGGAATGCTGTAACAGTCCTAAGTGTGAAAAACGGGCATAAGTCACTTTTTTCAGTGCCACTGTATCTTTGAATGGTCACTAAACAAACTGTTTTAAGTTATTATCTGTAAAAATAGCCGTTTCTTTTGGTGTATGTCTAAATTACTAACAAGCTTTGAAAGAAACATAATTTTTTGGGAGAAAGGCAGCCTACCGTCCAAAGATGCAACAATCTGCTCCATGCTGGGTTCAGGATGATTTCTCAGAAGAGAATACATAGACATCACCATTCCAGGAGTACAGAATCCACACTGAGAGCCAAAACACTTTGCCAGCCTTTCCTGGAATCAAAATATCTAAATTTATGACCCACAGGAAAACATTATCTTGTACATATATTTCTAACTGAAGACCTGGTTCTGCCAGCGGGCCTGGGGAATCCAGAGCAGGCTAGAGCCCATTAAATGGCTAGTTTGAATGTGAGTTGTCGCCAGGGTGGCAGTGGGTGGGGATTATTATTTTATTATTATTATTTGTTGTTTTTATTCTTTTATAGATTGTTTTTATATCTGTGTAAGCCGCCTTGAATCACCATGTGCGAGGAGGCAGCAATATAAATTTTCTAAATAAAATAAATAAAATAACTATTTTTTTCATAGAATGGACTTGAATTAATTGTTGCCATAATGATTTGTTTATGAAATGTTATCCTTACGACCTTATTATTCCAACTCTATACTGTATTTACAGGATTTTTAAACTGGTTTTTCCACTGATTATTATAAAAAACAATTACTTTTTTAAAAGAGAAAATGTTGTTGTATATACAACGTATGTCTAAAATAAGGCTACAGAAATTGTCACAAATGCTCTTTCTCCTCTGCTGCATACACTGCATGAATCTTGAGCAAAAACTGCATTGCAAGGGCTGATGCCTGTACAAACTTTCACCACACGCAGTACAGCCTCTATGCTACACTTTTTTTTCACTGCCTTAAACTGTAGCCTGCAGTGCAAGACTTAAGAAGAAATTTTCCTAAATGTTTTATCTCTGTATTACAAAGCTCTTACATGCCCACATTTTTGATGCAGGGCCAATGCCCAACTTGACAATTTGCTATAAATTCACTGTCAAAATAAATGAAAATGTTGCCAAAAATAGAGATCTCACCCTAAAAGGCCCCACGGGAACAGAGGTCAGACAAGTGCATTAACATTTCAAAATACCACATAAAAGTTTAGTTGTAATCCTTTAAAGAATCTGTCATAAACCTGATTCTACATTGCAAGGGGCAGTGTTTTTTTTGTCATAGAATGCACCGGAACGGTGTTCCGGCACCTTTTTTTGAAGGGAAGAACCGGCTCCTTCTAAGCCACCAGTGCGAGTTAAGCTCTGGATCGGTGAAAGGAAGCTGCCTGGGGAAATCGGGGGCATTGAAGGTCGACCCGGAAAATTTCCACGGCCCTGAAAGCAGACCCTCTTTTCTGCCTTGGTTCACGGGGCTCCCCCCACTGCTGCCAGCTTTCCTCACCCCCGTGTTGACCGCCAGGGACCAGGACTGGTTCCTGGAGCGAATCTCTTTGAGGGACCAGGTGCACTCCCAAAGCAGCACCACCACTGCCTTGGTCACTCTGACTCCGGAGGAAGCCTCTGTGTCATCAGAGGCTCCGGAAGACGAGGTGGCAGAAGACAAACACCCTCTCAAAAGCTGCGGCAATGGCATCTGTCAGCTGATGCTGCTCATGTGATCTGCGCCTCGGAAGCCCCCTAGAGCGGTCCCCCCCCCCGCTCCATAAAGGATGTGGTGTGCTAGAGGCTTCCATCAGTCCACTGGAGCTGTGCGTGAGTTCCAGAACCTTTTTTTTTTTTTTTTTACAAAAAAAGCACTGGCAAGAGGTGATAGGGGAGCCCCTCCCTTCTCTGGCAAATGTGGGTCACAGTTACAGCAGCAATACATTCACCAAATACCTTTGGACATATATCAATGAATGGGAAGGAAGAAGGAATCTGTTATTGCAATCACAACAGCCAGATAAGGAGAACCATGAGAAAGAGATATTTAATGAGATGGGAGCTAAGGAAGTTGGGAACAGAAAATTGTTAAGAGTTATTCTTCAACTCAAATGGTATGAACCAGGCCTGAGAAAAAACTATAGATTCGAATTCTCAATTCAGTTTTGAAAAAAACATTGTAAGTCATCAAATCTTAACTGGTATAACCGCTTATTTATTACTCTTACCTGTATAGGATTAAGTTTGGTCTTTGTGGTTCCCACTCCTTCTACAGTGGTTATTGCAGCACCATGGATGGAGCACAACGGAAGCAGACAAGAGTTGGCTGGATAATGACTTTGGGATGTAAAGGAGAGTATCCACATGCTTAACCATTAAAATAGTTGCAAATGATCTCTACACCATCTAATCTGACATGTTGTCTGGGACCTCAGCATTTCATAGCCCTTCAGAGAGACCCTAATGTTGAGTCAATACCTTGGAATAATATTTGCTATCACTTGAGACAAAGTTGATGCAAATTTACATTAAATATCCATGTATTGATTTTCATTAGAGATGTAATAGAATTCAAAAATAATTCCTGTGATTTGAATTGAAATAAAAAGCTGTGAGAAGAGAACCTTTGTGCTTGATGGTCCCCTGCAAGACCCTTGCTTTCTTTTTTTAAACCTTACTTTGAAACCAGCCATCAGGAAGCATTAGAATAGAGGACAGAGTACCAAATAGGATTGAATTAAAGGATATATTCCATCAATCACCAGTTATAACCTGTTCTTACTTTGGTAATGATTCAAAAGAATTGCAGCCAAGAGAAGTGCTACAGAGTTTCACAAGCATCCCACCACCTTATATAATAAGGGAAGTAAGAAGGGACAGTGAATATCTTCTTTTGAAGCACTGTAGCTTGAACAGGTATTTATTATTTTAACCAAAGTTTGTCATCAGGCCTCTTAAACTCATGTGGGCCCATTGAGATTCCACTGCTTCACTACTCTATTTTTGGTTATTCTTGTCTGGCAGAATTATTTTTTTGCTGTCTGTATTTCCACAATTCCTTGGGATGAAAGCTACATCAGAAAGTTTCCTTAACTTTGCATAATCTTTAGGCAGAATCCAGCTTCCCCCCTTCTGAAGGATACTGTATTTTTTTGGTTTCAGGATTATAGGTTGATATCATCACAGTACAGGCCCCACAGCCTCCAATTCCACAGCCATATTTAGTTCCAGTCAGGTGGACTGATATAGCATATTGTTAAGGAAAGAAAAACTGATTTTCATTAAAGACTGTATATTTTGCCAGAACCATTTCCCCATTACTTTAAATTTCCATAGGGAACAAGTGGGAAGAAAATAAATAAGGATAAATTTCCTTACAGTGAGGACAATCAATCTATGGAATAAATTGCCTTCAGAAATTGTGGGAGCTTCATCACTGGAAGCTTTCAAAAAGAGACTGGACCACCATCTGTCAGACATGGTGTAGGGTCTCCTGCTTGGGTGGGGGGTTGGACGAGATGACCCACAAAGTCCCTTCCAACTCTGTTATCCTGTTAAAGTACATCCTGTTAAAGTAGTCCTCGACGTACAGCCATAATTGGGACCAGAATTATAATTGCTAAGCAAGGCAGTTGTTAAGTAAGTCACGCCTGATTTTACAACCTTTTTTGCCACAGTTATGAAACAAATCATTGCAATTGTTAAGGGAATTGTGTGGTTGTTAAGCGAATCTGGTTTTGACTTTGCTTGTCAGAAGCTGGCTGGGAAGGTTGCAAACAGCAAGTACATGATCCTGGGATGCTGCAACTGTCATAAATACATGCTCAGTCTAAATATATTGTGTAAGTTTCTGAATATCCACAAAGCAGTTGAGCAGGAATAATCTTTGCACATATATCTATTGCAAGGTATATTTAGGATAAATTATATCCAGGAAATAAAAAAGGTTATTTTTTAAAAAATACAGTAAACATCAAGTGGCACTATAAATAATATCTTGAAGGCTTTTCTATTCTTGTAATTAAATTTGTTACCAATATTTGTAAACTAAGAAAAACCCAAGTACAAACTTTTAGTAGCTGGTTTGAAGTTGCACTTTTGGGAGCCTGTTCCACAAAAATAGGGAAAGCAGCATTTTCCGATTTTCCATTCCTGCACCCACAACTGAAACATAAAGTAATACTTTAGATCTATCTATCAATGCTATTATTTTAGGAAAGGTGTTAATTTCTGAGAATCTGCTTTGCATAATATGAATAAATAGGAACCAAAAGGCTTTGTTTTCGTAGGGAACTGAGGTTTACTTAGGTTACAGGAAAATTATCATGCATTTTGCATAATCAACAGAATTTATTATGAAACTGTCACTGTGTAAGAGATTTTATGAACTAGAATAGCCATAGCAACAAACCAGCCAATGAGAACTGTTTTTGATTAAGTCACAATATTGGCTGTGTGAGGCATGTGATCCAGCCTAGGTCTGGGCCTATTTTAAGTCTTCTCTGTGTTATTTTTCTGATCTCTAAGTTAAGAATTGTTGATGTTCCCCAGAGCTGAATGAAACTGTATGTATCATGTTTATATATATTTTATAGATAAAGTTTTTCTAAACTATGCCTCCTACTCATTTTGAATGTGTGCTTATTTTTTGGGCTTATTTTTGTTCTAAAAAGTTGTGTACTCTAACAGAAACGCTGTAAAGAAAAAGGATACGCTCCTTTCTCAGGTAATTAAGCAAGTATTCTTCAGGATTGGGATAATTCTCTATCACCTGCATTGAAAGAAGATTTAACAGTTATAAAGATATAATTCACTTTGCCCCAATAGGTTTAATGTTGCTTTTAAGAGTGGAATTTAATACCGAATACTTCCCCCCCCCTACTTAGGCTTAGCATTACAGGCTTACAAATCTCTTAGCATGTTTGAGTTAATTCAACTGAGACTTGAGTCATCTGTTAGTAGAGAAGGACAATGCAAAGTTCTTTGGGCTGTGGACATTCAGATCCAATAAAACCATTAGGATAAGAAGGGGACAGGCGGGACATGGCGTAAGCCATAAGAAAGACCATAGCAAATCAAAAGACAAGAAATAGACCATCTTTCCTTTGGTCCGCCCTCCCTCCCTTGGCAATATAGCTCCATTTACATTTTATTCTCTCTGCAATGCACAAAAAATTCCTTTTGGTGTTGATATGTTGATGGGAACAAACCATCAACATAGAAAATATCACTGTATAGATAGATTTATAGTTGTTTATGATATGAAAACTATTTTATTTTTTGCATCTCCTTACTGAGGCTTTTTGGAATATAGAGACTATTTGGAATACATTATAAACAATTGTAGTTCAAAGGGACCTCTGAAGGCAATGGTTCTTTTTTTTCTAATTAAAATATTCAGGGAGCAGTGACGTTATTCACACCTCCTGTTACTTTTGGATTGTTTTATTACTCAAATGGCGAATTAAGACTGGCTGAGCTGTGATTTCTATTGATAAACTCTGGTAAAGCCCCAAGGCACCATATTTACCTGACTAGGAATGAACTTGAGGCAACATCTTAAGTTCCTTCAGGTGTTCACTTACTTCTCTAGACTAAATCAGATGTTTCTCCCAAATATATATTGTCTCACCCTATCTCCAAATTAAAACTGTTTAAGGCGAAGAAAGAACCTGTGACTAGTGTCAGAACAGTGATACAATGTAAAAAAAATATTATCAGTGACCCATTTCTAATTATCTTTTCTTTCTTTTTGTTGGATTTAGAAACAGTCTTCCAATTGTGGCAAACATTTCTTAAACAAGATTATAGATGATTTTTGAAATAAAATTTGACTCTGTAGTTGCATTTTGGATTGCTGAGCACTAGATGATGTCACTTATGATTCCAGTTTGATTTATGATCTGAACAAATTATTTGTTCAAAACTCAGAAGTCTAACAGCCTAGTTACTGAAGTTGGCACTATTAAGAATGATTGCTAAATGTAAACATGAAAAGACAATACCCCCCCTGACTGGAACATGTTCTAGTTATGGCATGTTTGCAGAAAAGAGAGCAAGGCAAAGAGTAAGAGAAGACTGCAAAATGTTAACACACTGGAATATGAATGAGGTAGGTTGTTTCCTGGGTATTTCTTTATATTTTAATACCCTGTTTTGTGCTTTTATTACACTGTACTAGAATTCTAAAATATAAAAAAGCAAAAATGTAATTCACTTCAGACCTAAAGGATGGGGACATTTAAAGTTCCACATTTTAAACCTCTCCCTTCAAAATTTTCTAGTTGAAAATTTGTAAAATTTGTAAAATATATTTCTGGATGCCTTCTTGTTTTCTTGCATGTGTCATGTAAACTAAAGTGCCCCTTGAGAATATCAGTTTGTAGTAAATCTGGCAAAAAGCTACTTAACATATTTGTAAATTGATGCTATAATCATAAGACTACCTAATTACCAGTTTTAAATAGAAAAAATGTTATCTGACTTAATTCTTAATAACTTTTCAGATTATTGTTTAGCAATGTCTTAATTAGCTTAGTCTTGGCAAACCCTTTACATTAATTACAATGGTAAAATAATAATTACACAATGTAACAAAATCATTTCTGTAACAGTTCAGTTCATTTAATTGATTTAAGATGACTGTATTCCTGTTCTATTTATAAGTTAATAAGTATGTCACAATTATGTAATTTTATTTCTGTGTAAGCAATTACTAGTGCATATACACAGATCTCTCCCTTGTACTGTAAAGACGTAATATATTGCAAATCAGAATGAATCACTGTACAGTGTCAGGAATAATATAGCATCATAGGGCATTCTTTACTTTCCTGATTTTTTTTAAAGAAGAATATATGTTCTGTTAGAGAAAAGCAATCCTTACCTTCCTTCCATTCACAAAAAATACAAGCTCATCTGATGGTTGAGGACAAGTCATTTTGCAACTGAAAAGCGCACTTTTAGAACTATCAGGAATGATGTGGTAAAGAATGAAGGATTTTTCAGTGGCAGACAATTTCTAGAGACTAAGCAACAAATGAAATAAGGAGGGAGGAGGAGCCTGAATAGAATTATTCAAAATCTCCTTGGAAGGTGGTTTTTCTTCATCTCCAAGCATAGATGGATTTATTTAGTTGGAAGAATTTAACACTATTTAGAGGTAAATCAAGTTACATTAAGAATCACTGCACTAATTTAAGTCTAGAGTTCAAATATTGGGAAGAGAACATCCTCTGGACTTTTCTCTTAGAGGAAATCATAATCATTTATTCCTACTTCACTTGCAAGTGTTCTGGAAGATAGGGATTTTAGGAAGGGAAGCATCCAGGAAAATGATGGGAGAACGGGGCTGTGCAAAAAGTAAGACATGAAAAACTCTCCCTCTCCTTCCTCAGCTGTAGATCACAGCCCAGTGAAATGGCACTCATGACTGAAATGTTTAGTAAGCATGGCACTTTCCTAGTCCTTTAACTGGGTGAAATGATGCACCACAGGGCAAAACCTTTTGAACCAAGGTACCTCAAATGGGCTAATTTACAGAAAGCATCCAAAATACGAAACGCAGGACTCCCTTAGAAGTGAAATTTGGCAAGTTTTACAGAACTATGACATAAACATTAACGTAAAACCCTTTTGTGACATAACACAAAATGTCAGAAAACATTTCCTGTGCTGATGCTTGATTGTGAACATAAGCTATTTTCAAGGCGAATACATCTCTGAATGTATCCCTTTTCCAGTGAAGGCAATGCATAAAAAGCTCTGTCACTGCTGAAGTCATTAAGGAATTTGGTAAGGAAATATCTCTAAAGATGACTCAATGGGTCACAGGTTTTCTAGTACTTTGCTAAAAACCCTATTTCACATGGTACAAAGGACAATATTTATTTCATTCAGATATAGGATTACGGTATATGCTATCTGCTAACATGACCATGAAAAACGAAGGAACAATTTTACACTTCTTTATTTATAAATTTTTTAGACTACCTCAATTTCAAGGGACTCTAAGCAGTGTGCAATGCGAGAATATAAATAACTAATTACGAATTACTATACAGTATAATACAAAACAGGCATAAATACCTTGGCTCTGAAAATCCCATGATCAATTCCAAAAGACAGTTTGCAAAAAATGCTGTTATTAGTTGATTGAAAGCTATGCAAATGCAAGCCACCATTGCTTGGAAGCAAGTTGTTTCAAAGGAGGGATACCTCAGTGAAACTGCTCAGTTTCATGCCCTCTTCCGGTTGTACCTTGAGATAAAAGGGAATTTTCAGCAGGTACTCCTTTGTCACCCATTCTGCATGGGAAGAAGTTACTTGCAGGTTGTCTATTAGATAGCCAGGTATCTAGCTATACCTGAATGTATAAATATTGAGCAGTACATGAATTACACTTTGCAATAACTCAGCGGTTCTCAACCTATGGGTCGCGACCCCATTTGGGGTCGATCGACCATTTCATGGGGGTCGCCAAGCAAGGCTGTCCGCCATTTTTTTCCCTTTTCTGGCGGGTGCCTTACTTCCCTTGAGCTGGGCCAGCTGGTGGGCGGCCTGCTCTGTCTCTGCCGCTTGCCAGCTACGCCTCGGCCGGCGCAGGGGGCGGAACCACGCATGCATGGTGCTCCCAGGCAGGGAAAGTCCTCGACTTACAACCGGTTGGGTAGTCCTCGACTTACGACCGGTTTAGTCCTCGACTTACGACCGGTTTAGTCCTCGACTTACGACCGGTTTAGTCCTCGACTTACGACCGGTTGGGGGTTGCGGCATTAAAAAGGTTGAGAACCACTGCAATAACTGATAACCGATGCTGTTCCTGTGCCAATATTTGCAACCTATTAAGCTGCTTGGCTTAATAGGCTTTTTGGGCCAGTTAAAATTTCCAGTGGTCTACAAATGCAGTCTGATATAGCAAAAGTACAGGAATCCAGTTATGAGTTCCAAATAAACCTCTAATACACGGGTCCCCAACTCCCGGTCCGGTCCATGGCATGCCAGAAATCAGGCTGTGCAAACAAGCAAAGCTCCATCTGCGGGATGCAGGTAGCACATGAAACCACGTCCCCTCTGGTCTGAGGAAAAACTCTCTCCATGGAGCCGGTCCCTGGTGGTCAAAAGGTTGGGGGCTGCTGCTCTAATAAGTAGTCTAGGTTTGGGCCATAGCTGCCTGGAGACAGATTCTACCTGTCCATCAGGAGCTGTGAGTCCAGAAGGACCCCAAGTTGTGGCTTTTCTTTTTCTGGTGAAGAATAATCTAGCCGAGAATCAAAGTTGGTATTATTTTGGCGTCAGTAGCCATAAGAATTTTCAGCCACTCCATTTTGCTTGGGTTCCTTCCAATCCAGGTTTGGGCAGTTTCCACACACTGGAACAACTTTTACTGGATCCCCCATTCAGCTCAGGGTGACATTATGAAGATGGATATCAGATGCATATTGATAATAGCTCCTCCTGAATAGATGAGTGAGTTCTTCCAGTAACTTCATGTAGATGTTAAATAGGACTGGAGAAATGACCAAGAACTAGGACACATATTGATTTCTATGGGGAAATATTATATTATATGATCCTCATAAACAGGTTGTACCAGATGAGGTTTCTGTATCATTAAAAACAAAAGTATATCTGGCACTCCATACCTGTGGTGGTTTCATCTCTTTTTGCATGGGAGAATAGCAGTTATTCCCATGGATGTTTGTACAACCCATGATGAAGGACATTTGACACTGTGATGCAAACCCTAACTTCCATGCTTCTTGTATCCTGATGTGGAATTCACTTGAACCTCCCCAGTGGACACTTATGACTACCATAGTCATAATTTTAAATTTAAAAAATGTTTTCTGAAGAGGAAAAAATTAAGTTCTCACTTCACCTCTCTTGATTTACTGTAGGTTTAGTAATCTCATTTTGTAAAAGATGGGGAGAACATAGTGAAACTCATTGGAGAAAATACCTGACTCTGCACCGCATATATTTGACCTGAAGGAATTTCAGGGAATAGAAAAACCAGTTTCAATTGGCCCTACTTCTGATACTGTGCGTGCCACATTGCTTATTGTTGAAATTATATACGGTATACACTTGCAAGACCTGTAAGATTTGTAATTTAATCTGAAAGAACAGTACATTTCCCTAACATATCTCAAAGCAAACAATCTTCATGATTATCACCATGTGACACTGGAGAAAGATTTTGCCTAGAAACATTTCTTGGGTTTCACTTCTTGGGTTCTTGGGATTTTGTTGGGTCTCAGTGAGGTGCCGACACCCACTATTTCCTTTAAGCACCCAATTTGAAAATTGTCTCTAATGTCAATGCTTAGAAACCTGATTTCTATTTATTATTTTTCTGGAAACTTGAAACTGTACTTTGCAGAAAACAGGCACTTTATTACTGAGATATTTCTTCTGTCCCATTCTTAAACCAGTTTTCTTATCTCATGTTCTATGTACAATAAAAACATTTCTCCATCATTTCTACAGCTGGATTACTGATGCACATGGTTATGTTGGCAGACAAAGAGGAAGGATGCATGATGGCACTATGCTTCAAGTAGCATTCTTCGCAATTATGTGGTGCATAGTAGATTCAGTCAAAAATATATCCTAGGGATGAGGAGCTTTCACAAGCTTCAGTGTGACATAGTATAACCAATTTCATTTCTAGTATTAGAGAGGTCCTTTTCATTTTGGGTAAGGGAGTTGAATAAGATGTTGATGGCCAATTTGTCCTCACAGTAACAGAAGCAACTATTTCAGGTATAAGGCCAGGATGCACAACTACAACATGTCATGATAAATTCCAGGTTGTGGCAGTAAGTTCCAATTATCTCTGCTCCATGGCTATGAAAAGGAATAGGAATTCATGCTCTTAAAAGAAAGTACAATATACTACTGAAATTTGGTTCAGACTGCTTAAGCAGTAGGTTAAATATGGGAGTCAGAATGTTCATTGAGTTCACTTCTGATCTGAAGATTCACATCAAACTGGAAACTTGAATTGGGTCCTTTGATATTAATAACAGATTTCATTCATTTCATTTCATTCCATTTGATTTGGAAAAAGAAAATGATTTGGAACTTTACTGATCTTCTTTTGAATTGAACTGAATTTCTAAATCCAAATTTCATGCTGCCTGATATCTATTGCATTCAGAAAAACAGGTCAAAGGAAGTTCAAATGAGTGCACTCTAAAAATTTAAATTTTCTAAGTAAGCAGAACTTCTTTGGTATAAATAGAGTGAAGGACTTTTGAACTTCCTGATTCCATCTGATTTATAGAATAAATCAGACTTACTTACCCAAAGTTAACTGATATCAGTCACTTGGGCCAGACTTTATATTTATGAAACCCTCATTAATCTGAAAATAAGAATACTTGTAATTTATTAAATGCCTTTGCCCAAGCCTATGTTAATTTTAAGAGCCACTTTCTTGTTTGTTTTGAATTATATTTGGCTTAACAATAGCTTTTATTTGTTACAAGAATACACAGGAAGTTTTAAATGTGTACAACTGTAACATGGGAATGAGCATGTTTCAAAATTTATAATAATAACCATGACAAAATAGGAAATGTGCCATGTGCTTATATAAGATATAAAATAAGTATTCAACTCATCAACTCCAGGTTTGTGTAGAAAGCAGTTAATCCTCTATATCCAAGTGCAGTCAGAATTTATATTTTATAATATAATACAACCTTAACAAATGATTTTTAAAAAATGAAAACAAGAATGCTATATAACTCTAGAGCTATTCAGCAAATTCTTCAACAGTGCTTCCAAGTTTAGCCTCCCTCCATTTCTTATGCTGAGAGTAATAGGACAGGTTAAAAGCAGTGGTTATGTCTTGGCTCTAAAATAGTATGAAAACAATTTTTCCCATAGCAATTGGCATTGTTAAAATATTGAGATTAAAAATGTTATTTCTAGATGTATGTTTCTTCAATCAACAGCATTCCCTGGCCTGGCACTGGGCAGGTCTGCTCTTGTTAAGAAGCAGTGATGTTAATGAATAAAAAATCTGGAAGAAATCCAAAATTTTATCCACCTCACAAATATAATTTGTCTATTTTTCTGCATGAGATAGGATAAAATAAGTGTTCTCAACTGTCCTCCTCAAATTTCTCAAGAGAAAGGTAGCTGCTATATATCTGCAGTAATCAAAACTATCCAAAGCCAAGCCAATAGCACTTTTTTATGGTGCCCAGCTGGGCCCTTCTCCAATTTGCACTATTAGAACTTGTTTTGCTCAAATTTCTAAGACTGGCCCTTCAAGTTTCAAAATATTTCCCTAATGCCTCCCTGAGGCACAAAAGCCTCAGAAAGTAGAGGTTAGAGTGGTGGTGGAGGGGAGGCCATAAACAAATGGCTGCATGACATAGCAAAATTTATGCATACATATATAAAAGAAAACATGTATTTTATGCATAGAAAAACACATATCTAGATAAAATGCCCACATTTGTGCTTTATATAGACAGATAAAACTATAAATAAAGAGGCATTTGCTAAGGAAAAATGTTCTTGTAATAAGCTATTCTATTGATACAGTAATGATTTTTAAACTAAAGTTAGCGATAAAAGGGAGTTGGAAAAAGCAATGCTTTGCAGTCATTACCCAAAGTTATTTAGCAACTGAGTTGAATAAATATAATATCTTTGATCTCCACTGATTGTCTGGTGTGTTTTATTTCCAGCTTAGAATGAACCCAGAAAAGGTGTTTTAATCCTTCTGACAGAATAGAAGAAAGAAAAATAACTTTTTATTTTCAAGATTGTCTGGGATATGGCTCAAGGTCCAAAAGACAAACAAACTCAATTGGAATTCCAAGAAGAAAATTTTATTTGGATAAAGCTTTTGCAAAAGCTGGTGGACTTAACTCACGCAGAAGAAAAAGCCACACCCACAATTTTAAAAAGCATATATTTATAACCTCTCACAAAGTTGTTTTCCCCTACCCCTATCGCACTCAACAACCCACCTGCTCATCCCGATCAGCTAATCTGAAGCACCTAAACAGAATACATTTGTTTTTCCCCTCCCAGAAAAAAGCCCCTTGCGTCTGTACCTGTTGTGTTAACCATGACCTACTTTTGCTAGCATAAGCTCTATATTTTTGTATTTCCTCTGCTTGCGGCTGACTTCCTAAGAACAAGCTACATGTCTGAGATCTAAACAACAATCTTGCACTTCTAAAAGCTCAAGTAACTCCATTTTACAACTATTAGGCCATTAGGATTAATTTTTTTCATAAGATCATTAAACAATTTCTGATCTTATTATCCCTTACAAAGATGCTTCTATTTTTGTGATGAAATGTTGTACTGCTGTTAGTTACTGCAGAGGTCCCTATGCAAAATTGCCCATGAGACTGGCAAGTGACATTTCTGCAGAAAATCCAGAGGCTTCAACACTTCTATCATAACACCACAATCTCCTTTTTCTGGGAAGCCAAAGATTTGTGTCATGAAAACATTCACTTTTCCAAAGTTGCAGTCTCAACACTCCTATTTAACATGATCAATAGGAATTTCCCCCACCAATTCAGTAGATAAATTTAAGATTTTCTACAATTTGTAGCAAATATTATACAAAGAGACATATTAATATTCTTTGTTTGCACACAAGTGTTCAGTTGGAATTCTAACAGCAGGTATAGTGCTCGTATAAGAACATCAGCATGGAAGGAGTTGCTGGGGAGTACACATTCCTATTCAAATAAAAGCAGGAAAATTGCTAATTTCAGGACTTGCAGGCATTTGGGATGCATGCCTTGCCCACATAAAAAATGGCTGTCTTGGTAGCTAGACACACAACATTTATTAGAAGGCAAACTGATGACTTTGCTCTCCATCATACCTTTTGACTATAATCTTCCACTACTTTAATTTTCTAAAAAAAATTGTGTGCCCTTATTAGTCATTTGTGGCAACTCTTGGTTTCTTTTAATATAAAGGTTCAAAAGAATAATTAAACCAAATGCAACATTTGCCTGTAAGGCATCAAGAGCAAATTAGTGTTGATGTGTATCATGTTCCCCAATCCTGAATTCGAAAATGTATTGCTTACTTTACCTTTACGGCTATACTTACATCCATTCCAACAGATCCAAATGAACCACAGGGCATTAGGAAAGGTTGTGGTACTTCTTGCATAGAAGTGAACATTAGACATTGGAAACTTTAACTCTCAGTTAGCAATCTAGGATGAAAAATTACAATTCACATTCGATTGAAAAATAATGATTTAGAACTTTATCCATAAAACAAGCTAAATGTGTTACATCTCAAAGTTTGTCTACGGAAAACCTTTTGAGTTTCAAAAGATTCAGATTTTAAATTCTAATAGAAGAGGAATATTGAAAAATAGACCCAAAATAAGGATGCGGAAAACATTGGAGCTAGAAAAACTGAGTAAATTTCCAACTCCTCAACAGTAGCCATCGCTGGTGCTCACAATGAAGTCAGGATGCATTTGCACATCTCAGAAGTGGCATCATCCCGCTTGAACCATCTTCTCCAATGATTGTTGTCATTTGCAACTAAGATGGGTCTTCTCTGCTGTAGCTCCTGTGCTGTGGAATATTCTTCCTTCAAAGATTAGAATGGTCCCAATCCAGTTGGTTTTTTTTTTGTAAGGCTTTAAAATATAAATCTAATAAATGAATTGATGAATAAATAAGTAAATAAACTTGGCTGTGTACCTGGGCCTGCGGCTCCGAATATGTTAAGAGTCTATTTTTGGCTCTACTGTTAATTCATTAATTATCTTGGCTGCTGTATATATTTATTTTACAATTATTTTTATTGTTTTTAAATTTTTGTTTGAGAATTGTAAACTGCCCAGAGTCACTTGGTTGGGATGGGTAGCCCTAGAAATTAAATGAATGAATAAATATAATCAATAAAACATAATGTTAAGATAAAAGATGGCAACATGAAGAACCAAGGGGGGCTCACTCTCCCTCATCAATGCCTGGGTAAGGGCCAGGTCTTCATGGCTCTTCTAAATAACAGTGGAATGGGGGCCAATTGGATCTTGGGGGGAACCTTGTTTTACAGAGCAGACACTGCTACAAAGAAGGCAAGCTTCCAATATCCTGAGAGATGACATTATTTAACTGAAGGAATTCAGAATTCATCCCTAAAGAATCCATCCCTACAGGATTGTATTGGCTAGGCAGATGTTATGGGAGGCAGGCAGTCCCTCAAATAATCACACTTATGCCATTTAAGCTTGAATCCTGAAGAGGAAACCATCAATGACCAGCCAGTTCCAGAGCTTCTGGATGAAGAATTGTCTGAGGAGCTTCGTTGCCCAATGTCCTATCCCAGGCCAAGCATACACCAATACATAAAGAAGTAGTTGCTCAATTTACTAAATGAGACTTCCAAACAGACACACTTGCAGTTTAGAGACAGGTCCCTCCTGATACATTACAAATGTTTCATGGTGTGCTCAGAAAAAATTGATGGCATGCTATCTGGAAAATGCCTAAGTTGACTTTGCTGGCATATCTATCTTTCACACACACACATCCTGAACAAAAGAGAAATAATTTTCTATCTCCTCCCCTATTTTCCCCACAACAACAACCTTATAAGGTGTGTTGGGTTGACAGAGAGCGACTGGCCCAAAGTCACCCAGTCGGCTTTCATCCCTAAGGCAGAACTACAATTCAGGATCCTGGTTTCTAGGTCGGTATCTTAACCACTACACCCAACTAGCTTAAGTTAATTTCTCAAGATTTAGCTTGGAACAAAACTGCTTTTAAATCAATTTCAGGATTGGCTAGAAATGAATGTCCAGGAACCTGAATTAATATAGCTGTGCTATCAGATTGATGGGTATTTATAGCAGAAGAAGTCTGGATCTGAATCAATAGACTGTTGTCAATCCTGCAGTTTCCCTTGCAATACCTATCCATTAATTGACATCTCCAGATGAAGCCACTCAGGTTGAGGTGCTTGCCCTTGATTTACCAGAACACAAAAGGCACGAAGGTGCAAAGAGGACCTATGGGGGCAAAGGACACCTAGCTGCTATATACCCTACCAAATTTAGCTTCTTTGGGGAAATGGAACCCTCCATGGATTACAAGGGATAGTAAATTAGGGTCAAATTTTTGCAAGTTAAGTAAACACATCACACCATCCTATTGAAGGACGTAGTACTTTCTGTTCTGCTGAAATTACAGGAAAGCCTGTCTTGCAAATCCAGGCCATGATGAATTCATGGACATTAACTTTGTTGAGAACCAGGGGATTCCCCAAAAGTGCCATGAACATAAATAATGAATGTTGTTCATTATTTTAAGCAAACTTGGTCTGTGCTAGAAGTCCACACACTTGTCTCGCTGGTAGTTAACAACACATCTGAGATATTGTTTCAGAATCCCATTCTCTCATTCCATCTACCCATCTGATTCTGGATGATGCATGGAAAAGAAATGGATCTGGACATGTAGACTTTTAAAAATTTCTTGCCAAAACTTGGCAGTAAATTATGGACCATGGAAAACATGTTGTAAAAAGAGTTGAGCAGTGTCTTTGGCTGTGTGCTCACCACTGGTTCTTTCCTCTGACCTCTCCAGCTTCCTCTGTTCCAGCCTCAGATAAGCTCTTGCAGGAATTATTAGCAATTCATCAAATTTTCCAGGACCAGTTATGAAGGACAAGGACAATTATGAATGCTTTGCCAATTGTCATCACCCGGCTGGGCATCCTTCAGCGGGGGGGGGGGGATTAGTTGCAGTCTTATCACCTTATCTGATACTCATCAAAGAAATTGGATCACTTGGGCTGTTGGTTTGATCTCTGAGCTGCAAACGTTTCGTCTCCATTTGGGGGGACATCTTCAAAGTGCACTGAAGATGTCCCCACGAATGGTTTGTAGCCAAATATCCAAACGAATTGTTTGCAGCCAAATTGCCAAGCTCGAAGATCAAACCAATAGCCCAACTAACAACCCAAGCTACTAATATTCAAACACATTTTATGTTCACCCTGTATTCCATCTTTCCTTATTGGTCTCTGTTGCACCTCCAAATCCTCATTGTTTTATCTCAACAACCACACCATCCATTGTGGTAGAAGAGAAAGCTGAATATAAGGTAGGCCATATTTTGGACTTCCTTCTTCACTGGGAATGTCTCCAGAATTTTATGGATTGAAAAGGTTATAGACCAGAGAAGCATTCCTGAGAAGACATGGGTGGTATACATGCTCCAAGCCTCATATATCTTTTCTATCAGCAGTACCTAGATAAGCCTTTTCAAATTGCAGAAGAAGAAGATCCTGAGGAGGGGATAGTGTCATAGCCAGCATTGACTCTGATGAGGAAACTGACACTGAGACAGTTTCAGTGTTGCAAGCAGAGGAGGCTGCACTGCCTAGTAACTTGGAAACACAGCTAATGCTGGTCTTGAAATTGAAAGATGAGGAGCTGCCACCTTCTCTCAGTACAAAGGCTTGCCACATAGAGAGGAAAGGTGCCTTGCAAAGCTCCTTGTAAGAAAGGAACCACCTCTTTCCATATGAGTAACACTGGTGTTACTTCTTTTAAGAAGAGCAGCAAACTCAAGCTTCTCCAATGGCAATAAATATTTGTTTGCCTAGATTTTATGTGCTTTGACTCCTAACTTGAAACCTTGTGACTATGACTCTGGACCTGATGACCTTTCTAAGACATTTGTCACTTGACCCCTCTTGTGCCTGACTTTGGAATTGGAAGTCTCTCAAGGCAAACTTGCTGAGCTTTGGGTGACTTGATTTTTCTGGTATGTCTGCATATGCATTTGCATTCACACTTCCTTTGTTACTTATTCATTATTCATTTGCTTCATAAACTTCCTAATAAAGTTTGCAATCATCTTTCTGTATGTTCGTCAGTGGATGGCCTGAGACGTGACAGATAATAACTAGCATCGTGAATTACACCTGGAAGCAAACCACAACCAGTGCAGCTCACAAAACAGAGGGCTTACATGGGAACACTGAGACATGGCCAGTACTGTCTTCTGTACCAATTGAAATTTCCAGGTGGTCTTCACTGCAGCATGTCCAGGGCGATATGATCATAATCTAGGTGCTCAAGTGCATAGGTCATGATTATGACAATGCAGGGAGCCACAGCCACCATTTTTGACTTTCCCTTTCAGCTTCCCACAAGCAAAGTCAGTTGGGAAGCCAGGTTTCGTGAAGAGCCGTGGTGCCGCAGTGGTTAGAATGGAGTCTTGCAGGCTGACTGCCCACTGCCAGGAGTTCAAGGTTGACTCAGCCTTCCATCCTCCTGAAGTCGGTAAAAAGAGGACCCAGATTGTTGGGAGCAATATATTGACTCTGTAAACTGCTTAGAGAGGGCAGTAAAGCGCTATGAAACAGTAATTAAGCCTAAGTGCTATTGCTGACTTCGGCAAAGGGAGAAAATGCCCCTGGGACCATGTTCATATGCCATACCTATCCAGGCAAAAGGTCGGCACAGTGCAGGCACTTGGGGCTGGGGCTTGCAGAGGTGCTGGATGGGAGAACACACACTGTGGAGGGAGCTTGATTAAAATGCAGTGAGTAGTGGGAAATAATGGGAGGCATGAAGAGATTGTGGATAAAGATTGTTAGAGGAGATTGATTGGACTCGTGAAGCATCAGGAAGCTTGTCTGGAGAGATGGTAGTCAACGGGTGCAGGTGCAGGGAGACAGCAGAAGAGGAGTTCAGAAACAGGAGAAAGAGTGCATGGCAGCTTAACAGAGGTTGAGATGTAACCACAAACTCATAATGTCTTGAAAATTACTGAGGGAAGAGCCAGAGATCTGATTAGGGATTAAGATAAGATCTTAATTGTTTGGAAAATGCTAGGGCTATGCAGCATTTGGATTTGAAATGGTAAAGCTGGTTTCGAGGGCATCATGTCATCCTGGCCCAAAAAAACATTTTGTTTAAAAAATTGCAAATGGGCTAAATGGACATTCATTCATACCCTCTCTGAAGCAGTTTTCCTTTGAATCCAAAATGCTGTACAGCCCTAAAATACCTTGTAAATTTTCCCTGCCAAGTTAAACAAGTCTTTCTTCATAAAGACTGCATATTACCTCGGTTCCGAGGAAACAACTATTTGCTTTACCTACTTGGTGACAGACAACTTTCCTGTACCTTTCCTGAAAATGACTTGAAGTAGAGATAGACAACAAACAGATTGGATGGCCATTTTGTGTTAAATATTTTCCTGTTTTGATTCAAAGGTGAGTACGTTGTATCACGATTGGAGGTCTCTTTCAAGCAACCATAGCAGAATTGCATTTTTTTGGCAATCAAGGCAAATGCCTTGATTGATTATGTGCCAACAAGTCATTTTCAGCTCTTAGTGTCTAGATAGATAAACCTTCTCCATGACAATCTATACCCAGCCTGTTCTTTCAAGTCTCTCAGCAGTGCATTCATCACCATCATAACTGAGTCCCCCCTCCAGCTACTGGTCTTCTTTTTTCTCCCACTTTTCCCAGCATTACAGTCTTTTCTAGACAGCTGGGTCTTTGCATCAGGTGTTTGATGTAGAATATTTGAGTCTGGTTATTTGTGTCTTAAGTGAGAATTCTGAGTTGATTTGTTCAATGGTACATTCATTTGTTTTCTTGAGTGTCTATGTTATTCTAGGAGTCTTCTCCAAACACCAAAGGTCAAAGAAGTCAATATTTTAACTATCTTTAATGCCTCCTACTTAGCAATAGCAAGTGATTGTGTACTATTGCAACAGCAGCTATTTTTCTCTTTTTTGCTCTATTTGACACAAATTTTCCTTTCCCATTTTTTCTCTTGCCTTCCTCTTTCCCTCTTTCCTCGTCTTTCTCTTTCCCCTCCTTTTTCATTCCTATCCTCTTTCCCTCCTCTCTTGCTTCAGTTATTCTACTTATTTCCAGAACATTGGAATAATGTGAGAAATGGATTGTCAACATCTTTCACGAACTTCATTTATTCATATTAGGATGAAGCATGCACAATTACTTGGGAGTTAGTCCATGTCAAAATCAGTAGAATTTACTACTGTGGATTGTTGCATTCCATATCACAACTGGAATTCCTGAATGCAGGTTTGAGACTTACGGTAATAGAAAATGTTTAGTGCAAAGACAATATGAGTGTTCTCACCGAAGAAAACCATGTGAGGCTCAGCCCCCTTGAGATGCAGAAGATATTTTTTCTTTTGCTGCCCTACAAGCTTCACCTACAGGAAAGCTAGAATTAGTCCCCTGAAATTTCCCTTTCTGCTAATTTTCTGCCATCAATGTAAGTAGCCATATACCTATTTCCTTGTGCAGAGAATTAGATCAAGGGCAATCACAATGAGCAGTTAAACAGAAGAATATAAGCAACAGAAATATGAAGTGCAGCTTTTAGACTTCATTTCAAGTTCCTCCTATCTCCTCCACCACCACCATCACATTTGTGAGGAAGGGAAGTGGAAGGGAAAAGGCTAGTACCATTCAATATAATGATAACTGAAGGAACCAGCACTGAGTTTTTATAGTTTCCAAAGATGTTCTTGGTCTCTCTACTTCATAACTTGATTACTTTCTGACTGTCTTATTTTATTTGACTGCAGTGTTACTTGAAGGGCTAATAATCAATAATTCCCCATTTTGCCAGTTTATGGACACCAGAATCCTTCTTTCACTACAGTTACCAGATATCTGAATGGGCAAAGGATGATATGAACAATTGGAAAGTAGGGCAATTGGGAAGAAAAGGAGAACACATTGTTTAATTTTCTTGGCACTTGCAACAAACATTACAATGAAAAACTGAGGGAAAAATTCTATTTAGATCTACATACATATGAAATTACTTTCTCCAGTATCAATCAGAAAGACTGGTTTTTCAACTGCAGTATTTTTCCAGCATACCTTTACTTATTTATCTATAGATTGCAGTAATCATGGGTGGGCGTTTGGTGTGGTGGTTAAGGCATCGGGCTAGAAACAAGGAGCCTCTGAAAACTAGTTCCACGGCACAAAGCAGCCAACTGAGGGACCTGGATCAGTCTTTCTTTCTCAGCCACTTCTGAAAAACTTTGCCAAGAAAACTCCAGGATTTGCACACACACACACACACACACACAAACACAGAGTTATCATAGATTTAAAGCGTCTGAATTGAAGACAATTGCTGGAATTAGGAAATAACTAAAATCTAAACATACGGTAAGTCTGTCAACAAACTAGGTAAAAAAAGAAGCAGACAATTTACAAGGTCACATGAATGTTTGTATGCCTACTATGGTGATAATACAATAAAGATACAATAAAAAGATACTAAAAAAGCCAGACAATATTTAATTTTAGGCCACGCCTGCCAGATACAGGAGGACAAAAAAGAGAACAACCCTCACTCCCTATTTCCAGCCCTTATTCTTCCTAGATTACAGAACTTCCAACCTCTTTAATAACTGAACAGTCTTATTCTATTCTTTATTTTCCTGCAAATAACATGCTTTTCCTGTTTAAGCCACCAGACACATGTTTATTTTAACTTTGATTAAAACTTCAGTGTTTATAAAAACTTATTGTGCATTCTTTGTCTCCTTATAGAGAAGTGTGTTCATATGATCAGATAATCCTTGATCAGTCATGGGCAGATTTCCAAACAGGTGTTTAATCTTAGAAGGAAAGGTGGACAAAACTTTCTCCCTCCCCAAATGATCATAATACATTTGATTATACTGCCAAGACAACCCAAATTGAGGCGGCAAATCACTATCCCAACAAGTGTTATTTTGATATGGCAAGGTGAATAACAAAGGATTCATAATGACAAGGTATTCTGAAGTACAATAGTTTTAAGTCCCAAAGTTATTTAAAAAAATAATCTTCAGGTTTTGTTGTTGC
This sequence comes from Protobothrops mucrosquamatus, assembly GCF_001527695.2. Classification (NCBI taxonomy): domain Eukaryota; kingdom Metazoa; phylum Chordata; class Lepidosauria; order Squamata; family Viperidae; genus Protobothrops; species Protobothrops mucrosquamatus. The sequence continues at coordinate 285,513 of NW_015387397.1, forward strand.
TGGTTCTTTTCTAGAACTGTATACCTTTAATTGTAAGGTATAATATACCTAGACCAACAAATGAAAAAGTAGGTGAATATGCACAATACGTTGACCAAACTAGCTGATCACTATTCATCCTCACCCTCCTTGCTCTCTCAATGACTTTTGATTCCATCCAATCATTATAATTTTCTGCATCAATTTTCAAAGTTTGGAATGAGGGAAGGCATAGATTTGCACTGGTTTTCCTCCTTTCTCAGGTGATTTCCAATCAACATTAGTAGGAGAGAAGAGATTTCTAGATTTTCATTGCTTCTATTTAATTTCTAAATGAAGTCACTGGGTAAGCTCATCCATTCACATGAAGTAAAGTATTATCACTTGCTGATGATATCTCAGCTATAATTCCAGTCCCTGGCTGAATAAGTGATGTCATTAAGGTCTTCCCAAGAATCTGGAGTCTATGGGGATCTAAATCAAGGGTGTCAAACTGCTGGCCCGCAGGCCGGTTGCATCATATGGCCGCGCCCACCCCAGCTCCAGCAATGCAAAAGAAGTCACGATACGTCGCAACAGGTCATGTGACGTGGCAAGTGTGACACTCATGATCTAAATGGAGTAGAACAGGCTTCAGCTCAACTCTAACAAAACCATTGTTAAGCAACCCTCACTTTATTTCTCAGAAATAAAGCTAAGAAAGCTGCACAAATGCTGCACAAATGTTTCCTGCTCTACTTGATCCATAGCTGCTATTTCTAAGAATAGATCTAGGATGTGATTTTTATAATATCTGTAGGGATAGAAAAACCTCAAACTATGTAACATTGTTCTGAAACCATATTTATTCACCTACAATAGCTAAAGTGATATAAAAATGTTCACGTTACTCATAATATATAACTTTTGAAATAATTTTAATTCAGAAAATACTATGTAATCTTTGAAAAGGTTAAATTTGTATTGATAACAAAATGTTTTCCAATACCTATTTACTTTGCTTATTTCATTCTGAAACTTGGTAAGAGATTAAAGTGAACAATTAAAGGAAAATAAGTGAAATCACTGAGAAAGAAATTATGAAATCTATTTAAAGGATGGTGTATTCATAGAAATCATTGTTTTCTGTATATTTTCTTTAGATTAATCTGGATTTAGTCTTGAAATGTTGCTTATTTTTCACTTTGAAAACTGGAAAATTAAGAAATGTATCTTTTGTAGCATCCTCTCCTTTCCTCAGCTTGCTATAAAACAAAATGATTTAAATCACTATTGGGTATAAAATTGAATATTCATGCAGTATAGCTGAGATTAATAAATGCTACAATTAATAGAATATCTATCATTAGATGATTTGCATTTAATTCTTGACACTGTAGGCCTAGAGTTACCAGACATCTGGCAAAAAGAGACATGTCCTCCTTTTTGTCCTCATGTCCTCTGTCTGGCAAGCATAGACTAAAAATAACATATTGTCCATCTTTTTCAGTATTTAACAAGCTTTCTCTTCCTAGGCAGCTTTTTTTTTCATAGCACTGCACTTATCTAATACAGGTAGTCCTCAACTTGCAACCATTATGGAGCCTGCTATTATAGTCATAAATCATGACGGTTGTAAAGTGGGTCATCACATGACCAGACCCGATTTTACTCCTTTTTTGTGTGTTGCTTATTAAATGAACATGGTGATTGTAAAGTGAATACAGTGGTTGTTAAGCAAGCCCATTGTTCGCTATGGAGCAATGTTTTTGAAAACCTGAAGTAAACACTGGTTTTCGGCAAAAACATTGTAAATCATAATCACTAGACTGAGGGATGCTGCAAATGGCAGGAATGCAGGCTGGTTCCCAAATGCCCAAAATATAGTCAGGCGACTGGGGGGGGGGGGCGCTGGCATCAGAATTTTGGAACTGGGACCTTTTAAGGCGAGCTGTCATAACTTTGGTTGCTAAGCAACTGATCGTAAGTCAAGGACTACCTCTAAGTGTTAACGGCAAGTTAGTTATTCTGTGATCTTAATTAATTGCTTAGTTTTCTCTAGATTGCTTGCTGTGCTGTCTGAAATTGATAAGACCTTATTCAGTTACATGTTGGTGGCTTTTTCTCCTAACCACTCTACCACATTCCTGCTATTGAAAAACCAGGCTTTCTGATATTAGGAAAGTAGGTTTATATGCATGTAGGCCTAACTTTTTTTTTTTTTGACAATTTTTCACTGGAATTTTAGTTACAGATGCCAAGAAAGCTAAATAATGTGTCCTCCTTTTCCCTCCATTTGCCTTCCTTTCCAATTGTCTGTCTTCCTTTACCTGATCTGATATCTGGTAACACTCCTGTGATTAAAGACTAGCAGTGCTCTTAATGTTATCAACTGAGTCCTTCTGAAATTTTCTATGATAACAAAAAGGTCAAAGGTTTAAGAAGATAAACATTTTACAAGTTAGGATGCTGGATCTGGATAAGAGAGGATCTTGATTCAAGTCCTCAGAGGACAAGAAGCACATTGAGAAACTTTGGGCAAGTCATTCTCTTAGCCCAGGGGTGTCAAACTCGCAACTTTACGTGACGTGTCGCAATGTATTGTGACTTTTATTCCATTGCCAGCAATGGGGTGGGTGCAGTTTTGCCATGACTCATCTAGCCTGCGGGCCAGCAGTTTGACAACCCTGTCTTAGCCCAAATGTCTCACTTGGCAATTACAGAGATTGATTTTTCTCTGCCTCTTTGGCTGCACCCTCACAGAACATTGTTATGTGCACCATTACTCAAACAATAAGCTAATGTGTATTCAGGAGGATTAGAAAGGGACAGGTAGGGAGAAATCTCACTAATTTTACCTTCTAATAAATGGGTGATTTAAAATCTCTCAAAAGTCTAAAAAATTGAGAGGTCTGAAATGTTCAGCCAACCAATCTAGCTATAAGTTCAGGTATCAAATCAGTACCCAAGAGGAAGTGCAGTCTCTAGACTGAAAAAAATGCATATTTCTAGCATAAAAAGGTAATGCAGCACATGAAATAATTGTAACCGCTGCACTGAGGTAAGCCAATCAGTGATAATTTTTTTTCAGAAAATGTTGACTGAACATGTTTAACCTCTTGCTACTATATCTATTGCTCATGCCTGAAACGCCTTGGCAATTTTAACCTATTCCAGTGAACCTCCTTTATTTATTTTGTTAGAATTATACAGATCTATAATGAGAATTCTGCTCAACGTGAGAATAAAAATAAAAGGATGGGAAGAAGTACAAGGGAAGATATCTGCATAGAAAAGATTATCCAGTTACAAGAAAGATAAGCCCAACTTCCTTCAAATTTGGGTGAAGAGGAAAATTAAAAGCTGAAATAAATAAAACTTTCATTTTATGGACTTTAAAAGGGTTGGTGTACTAAATATGCAATTCATCATAAGTATCTACTCAATAGTAATTGTAGAGACCAAATTGTTGATTAAAAAACCACTCTAACTTTAATATATCTGCAATTATCAGAAATCAGATTTAACAAATGAAGAATTTACTTTTCCAAAAACAGAAGAGCTTAGGGAAGAAAATATATTCTAACCTTTGGATACTGGGCTCTTTGTAGCAAACTGTTGCTCGCCTGCGTCTAACAGGTTGTACAGAATGTTCTTCTATATCTTTCTTGGATTTGGGATTTGAATTTATACCAATATTTGTCAATTCTTGAAGAGGCTTGTTCCCTAGGAATTCAATTAACACTTAAGTCACTAATTAGAAATATTTTTGGATTTTTAAAAAGTCACTTGTTTTATTCAAAAATATATGTTATCTTAACATAAGAGTCATTTGATAGTGAAATGGACCACATAAAAATTTATAAATAAATGAAATAAATCAGCTCCGCATGCATACGTATGTTTGGATTACACAGGTCTTTGAAGCATCTTTGATATGGGTTTAGAATCTTACTATTCATAAATTTATCTCTCTACTCTGGCCAAATTCATTGGAGAAAAAATGTTGCCCACTGTGTTATAGATAGAACACAAGAAGACCTAAAATTATCTTTCTTAGGTTTTCATTAGATCAAACTCAAAAACAAGGACCTTACAATCAACTAATTTATATCACTTCATGTCCATGACTAGATCAAACAGAGTTTCGTGATTATTTTGAAACATTTAAAGATTTATTGTGCATATGCTTTCATGAGGACTAGCTCCTGTGTATTATTTTCACTTGTCAGATACAATAATTATAGAATAATAAATTGACACCTAAGATAAAGGCCCTGGAAGCAAGAGTTACAATGTCTGAAATGTAAGGGGGTGGCATCGTATAGCGTTGGTAGTGAATGTCCCTCACATGTGTGCAGAGATCCCTCTTACCATCAAGAAACTCAAAATTACTTAATGTTAGAGATAAGGGAACCCCTACACCTAACTCCATGCTTCTAGGTATTATACTGAACATATATCTACCACTTTGAAGCAAAAATTTGCAACAACTGTGCTTGTCCTATTTTCTTTGATGGGCATTTTTGACGGAGTCTATTGTATCAGGCATTCTTAGAATTGTAATGCCATTAAGAAAATGATGCTAACATTCCTTTTTTGTATATGGTAGCAATAACTTAGTTTTGTGAGGGTTTTTTTAGTTTTCAATCAGAGTAAGTCTTTAACTGCATCCCAATGAAGATTACACATACCAGAATCTTGCACTGGCTTTCTGTTGCATGATTCTTCATACGTTATGTCTGCCTCCTTTGTAAAAACACCATCATTTTCTTCTTGATAATATCTTTCAGATTTATATATAACAGGGATATTCTCCTTTTTATTTTGATCATGTGTACAAACAAAGTAAGTTTTTCTGCTTGGCATCGATGTGGAACCTTCTTTTTCATTTATTGCTTCTATAGAAATTTCAGCATCTTTTATGGAACATGAAGTTACTTTCTGAACACTGAAAATTCTTCCTTTCTCTTTAGATGTCTTATGTGGAATATTTTCATCATATAATTTTTCATTGTGTAATTTCTGTTTCATATACATTTTTCTCTCATTAAGAGAGTCTGGATATATAATATATGTCTTCCGGCTAGCTTTTGCACAAATTCTTCTTTTGTCATTTTGCAAAATCTTTGAAACATGTAAAGCATCTGTAGATCCTTCTGCTGTTATATTGTATTTGCAAGTAACTTCTTTGCTGCTGCATCCACTTTTTACATTGGTTCTTTGACAATGTTTTGTTTGGCAATCATATCTGCATTCCTTTGATCCAAATCTTTCCAAATTTCTTAAATGCTGCATATTTTCCATTTCATAATAGTTTGATTTGTTGATTTTGGAAGTATCAGGATAACTCTCATTTATGGTTAAATTTTCTTGTTTATCCATTATGGGGCTTGCCATTGATAGCAAATTTCCAATATTACTATCTTGTAATAATGAATGAGGTATAGTAGATGTTTCCGAACTTTCTCTTGGATTCTGCCTAATTACTCCCTCTATGGTTTCAGAAATTGTTTTTTCCTCTTTTTCTGACTGTAAAATATTAGTAGTTTGCAGTTGACAGTTGATATCTATTAAATGCAGGTGCTTGTAATTTTTGTTACTGTCTTTATTATCTTCCTCAACATCTTGTTCATTGGCATTTTCCCGTTCCATTTCCCAGGATGTTATCTTTTCAAACAATTCTACCTTGAGTGGTAATTTTTTCTTTGATTTAACGGTTTGGATGGGTTTTGGAACATTTTCATTACTTTTTGGGGGGTTTATTGCTATATTTTTTTTAATGTGCTTTTTTGTACTTGCCAATGTTACTTTTCTTAGATTTTCTGAACTTTTGTCAGCTTTAACCTTATTAAATTTCTTATCTCTAGATTTAATTATAACTATTTCACCCAAATCACTCGCAGTTAATTCCATATCAGTATCATATATAGTTTCCTCTGATTTTTGACTTTTTATTAAATTTTCTTTGTTCATGTGAACAAGCTTACTACTAGGTTGGGAAGTCAATTTAATATGTGAAACACCATTTGGGTCTCTCTGATTACCAATATCAATATTGCAAATGCTGGCTGTGCAAAAATGTAGTATACAGTTACTATCTTTTTTTGTACCAAAATTGTTTACAAGAGGGTGAATACTTGAAATGCACATTTCTTTCTTTCTTTCACTTATATATCGATGGATTGGAAAGGGATTATTATGTCCTTTTGACTGACTTTCATATTCATTTGCAGATGATGCATAATCTAGAGAAGTATTAAAGATATTAGACAGCTTTTCTGAAAAGCAAAATTAAGAAAATTATTTAAAATGTACAAGTTTTATTTTAATATGTATAACATTGGTTTTATATTGCTATTAAACAAATGAAATCTTTTTTCAATACTAATCATAATGCAATATTTGACTGGCTTGTAGATCTTTGCAGAAGTATTCATTAAGACTATGTATACTTTAAAAATGACTATGAAGAAGTGCTCTGGATATTGTGCTGGCACATTATCTCTCTGGTATTCATTTTTATTGTTCAGTTATTTTTAATGAAAAAATAATTTTTTCATTAAAAAAACCTCAAGCAATTTGAAACAACAATTTGTAGTTACTTTAAACATTGCATTAACTTAAACAAGTCAATTCCTAACATTTTTTCCAATGATTTTTCTGTCTACAAAATTTAATACATTTGTTAAAAATGCCAATTAAATGAATCATATTATCAAGGCTTCTTTGAAGATTACATTTGAATTAGTATTCTCTTATATAATTTCCTTTTCACCAATTATCAATTGTTTTCCTTATGTAATAATTTTTATTTTCTTTCCCTTTAACATTTCTGTTTTTTGGCTTCTGAATTAGCTAGCTGACAGAACAAATTCCAAATGTTGAATTATTCTATAGCAGTGGTGGTGAACCTATGGCACGGGTGCCAGAGGCGACACTCAGAGCCCTCTCTGTGGGCACGTGCGCTGTTGCCCCAGTCCTAGGCCTTCAGCTGGGTTTTATAAAACCTTTTCGCTTTAGGCCTCCACTGCCTTGTGCAAAAAAAAAAGGTTCAATCAATCAGTCAATTTCAACTTCTCATGGGAAAAAAAAAGATCTTGCAAAGTTGGAATTGATTGATTGAACTTTTTAGTCCCACCCAGTCTGCCGTTACCACCGCAGCCATGCCCACCCAATGGACCACACCAACCCCAATGGGCCACGCCCACCTGTCACCCGACGATGCGTAAGTGGGTTTTGGGTTGCAGTTTGGGCACTCGGTCTCTAAAAGGTTCGCCACCACTGTTCTATAGCATTATTATCTTTCATTATTATCTTTGTTCTGAGTTCTTGAGATGAAGTCTGCTTTCTTCCCAAACATTGGAGCATTGAGAATTTTAATTCTATTTATCAATTGTGCAGTCTCTCTCAGAAAATCACATCTGAGTTGTGTGATGATAATTTGGGATGAATTAGGATCTCTCTATATATATTAGATTATATTCTTCTCCACTGTATAAAAATTAATATAGTATACCTTCTGGAAATGTATTTGTGGCAAATTCTGTTTCCGTTTTATTTATTTCACTTGGTTTTGGCATTTGCTTAGGGTCTAATATCTGCATGTTCATTTGATCTGCTGTAATTTCTTTTGAGAGTACAGATATCTGCTCAAAAGGACCATCTGTGTCACATACAAACAAGTTCCCTTTTTTCCCATCACTTTCTACAATATGAGGAGTGATCAAATATTGTTCAGTAGGTCTGAAAGAAAAAAGAAAAGGAGAGAATTATTAAGAGTGAATAATATTCATTAATATAAATATTTTAAAAACAAAATGAATTTTGATTGTATGATAAACTGTGTTTACATCTCTAAAAAGGAACAAAACAAAGGCTCATAATTTAAATAGCACTGAAAGATGATTTGAGCCAGAGTACAAAGTATTCCATTAACAGTATATCATATTATGGAAACATGCCCACATACAAGGCAGAGAAAATACTAACTAGACCAGTGATGGCGAACCTTTTAGAGACTGAGTGCCCAAAGTGCAACCCAAAACCCACTTATGCATCGAGTGCCAGGTGGGTGTGGTCCATTGGCTGGGTGTTGCCAATTGGCTGGGTGTGGCCAATTGGGTGGGCGTGGCTGTGGTGGTAATGGCAGACTGGGTGGGACTAAAAAGTTCAATCAATCAATTCCAACTTTGCAAGATCTTTTTTTTCCCCACGAGAAGTTGAAATTGACTGATTGAACCTTTTTTTTGTTTTTGCACATGGCGGTGGAGGCCTAAAACGAAAAGGTTTTATAAAACCCAGCTGAAGGCCTAGGACTGGGGTGTGCCCACAGAGAAGGCTCTGAGTGCCGCCTTTGGCACCCGTGCCATAGGTTCGCCACCACTGCTATATAGTCACAAAAGACAACAATATAAATTGTAGCTTGTGCTAGCAAAATAAAAACAAATGATAAATTCATAAATTTTCTGATGTGAAAATAACTCATATATTGGTTATGCATATTTTGGATTTGAGAGTGCAAATATTTTTTCTGAGTAAAAATAATCTCTGAAACTGTTTCCGCTCTTCACAGTTGGTAGAATTGGCAGATTTTTCTCTTTTCATTTTTATCTAGTTTAATATTTAAACTCAAACATTACCTTATTTGATTTTTTGAAAGCTTGGATTCATGACCAGAATTACTGCACTGAGCATCATCCATTGTTACAGGTTTTGGAATACACTATTCGAAGGAAAAATATGTTAGCATACTCCTGATATTCCAAGATTTTCATGGCTTGGAATTCCAAAACTTGTGGCTGCTCTTGCAAAATAGAACATCTGCTTCTCATATCTGCTCCCTATTACCCCAACTTATCTTTTGCCATTTTTATGGTTAAGTGGGGACACAAAACTGCAGTTACCCCTCCATTCTCTAAGAAAATAGATTTCGATCAAAGAACCATGGACACACAGATGGCTGCCATTTTTCTTTATTTGGAATTGGCTTTTAATTTTTTTTAACTAAAATGTTTTAATTTTTAACATGAAAAGTCAAAAAATGCAAGAAGCCCTGCAGCCTGTGAGCATATTTATACTTATAGTGTTTAGATTGTGAGAATTTTCTGCAAGGAAATATTAATCAGTAATTTACACTTTGTAATTTTGTAATGTACATTACAAATCATTATGAAATATAGATTAAATGTGGAATATTGGTCATTTTAGAATATTATTTATGCTAGACTAGGTGTGATTCAATGTTTTTTACTTTTTGAAAATTTATGCAGTTTGTTCTGGGCCTACTCAGCCTCCATCCTTTCGAGATCACTAAAATGAGGCCCCAGATTGTTAGGGGTAACATGCTGACTCTAAACCCCTTAGAAAGGGCTGTAAAGTACTATGGAGTGGCATACAAATCTAAGTGCTATTGCTATAAGATTCAAATGTTTGCAGCTGTTTGCTAGGACAACGGTGCCCAACCTTTTGGGCACCAGGGATTGGTTCTGTAGAGAGAGGTTTTTCTGCAGGCCGGAGGGGATGTGGTTTCGTATGTTGCCTACATCCTGCAGATGGGATTTCACTTGTTTGCCCAGCCCAGTTTCTGGTATGCTGTGGACCAGTGTTGGTCCATGGAACAGAGGTTGGGGACCCCTGCTCTAGTCTGTTTCATAAGGCTGTTCTGCTGTATAGGGCAGCGGTCCCCAACCTTTGTGGCCTGGGGGCCTGGCTGGGGGGGAAAGAGGGGGACCGGGCCACACAAGGGGCGGGCCAGCACACATGTGCAGCTTGACTCATGTAAGCGGCAGCCCGGTGCAGGCCCACTGTTTGCATGAGTAGAGCTGCGCACGCTTGTGTGCGCTGGCCCCCCGCTCATGTGAGTTGAGCTGCATGCATGTGTGCGCCAGCCCGCAATCTGGTTGCAAATAGGCCACAGTCTGGTAGTGGGCTGCGGCCCAGGGATTGGGGCCCTGGCTAGGAAATATAAAGCACATAACATACTCATATGTACAGTGCTTATCTATAAAAATGCTTATTTTATTAGAACCCAGATCGAAATAAAGGTCATGTATCCACATTGCACACTTACAACAGAAACTTCATTTTGAAGTATTAAAATATTTAATTTATATTATTTTATCAATAATTTTATATTAAATTAATAGGAGTAAAATATATTAAAACAAACTATTTTGCACTACTGCACCGCCCCCCCACCCAAAAAAAAAATAAGAATGGCACCATCTCTCCCAGAGTTCTGGAAAGCTGGCTTCAATCCCAGGCCTGGGGTTGATTTTTGTTTTTTGTTTAATGGCCCTTGTTTTATTATGTAGATTTTACTACTAGAGCATATTAATCTGGGCTGTTTCTGTTGATTTAATATTTTTAGTTGTTTTTAGGTCTCTTTTATTTTTGTGCACTGTCCAAGTCCACTAGAGATGGAGAATCAATGAATTTAAATAAATCATAAATAATATATGTAGATCTGAACTGATGTCCATATACATATTTCAGGTGAATAGAATGCTGATTATTTTTTATTCACTACTTTTTTCTTGTAATTTCACCATATGTCAGAGTAATATCTGAAAATATCTGAAAAAACAAATTAAAACTAAGATTTGTAATGATGAGTTACAAACACAGATGTAATAGCAATCCTGCTTAGATTTATGATATAGTAATTCAGCTGGTACATACCTCAGAAAAGGTGCTTAATTCAATTGCAGTTAAAATATTATTCATGAATGCTTGAATTTCTTTTAGAGTTTTGTTCTGTGTATTAAAAATAAATATATATGATACATTTTTATTTATACCGCCAAAGTAAGAAAAAAAAGGTTTGTTTTTTTAAATGCTCAATGTTAGGACAAAGAAAGAGGCAGTGTTGAAACATATTTGATCTAGGGAAGCATAATAAATATATATTCACATTATTCTGAGACTGAAGAAATGCCACAGCTACTGTACATCAGCAAAATGTCTGTTATGTCCAATATCAATTCAGAATGGGATTAAAAAAACACCATAAAAATTGTACACATGATATAAAAATCTGATGAACCAAAACCTTGGGAAACATTTCATCCAATTTATCCCTTCCAATTTCCCCTCATCCTTTCAAACCAGATAGTATAGAAGGAGACATGGCAACCTGAAGTTTTTATAACATTATGGGGGATTGTGCTGTCAGTCTGTATATGTCTTATATACTGTTGGATCTGCCAATGATACATGAAACATTCAATTGATGAATCTGCCATGGTACAACATGGTATTTTGTCATCAGAGCAAATTTCTGATAAATCTCATAGTGTCTCAATTATTAGACTGAGCATAAGATTTTACCTAAGCAGATTTCTTAAACGATTATTTTAAAAATCTAGGAACGAGGTAATAAAAAGAAGAAAATACCAAAATTATTAATTTACTGATTTGAATTTTCCATAACGTGAAGGCTAAAACAGCCTTCCAACAACCAAAATGATGCACAGACATCACCAGATGATGTGCACAGAAATCAATTTCTTATGTAATACAGTATTTCATGTAAGATTAATATTTACCAATTAATAGAATTCCAAAATGTGGTGCACAATAAGGGCACTATGTATGACAAGTTAGAAAATTGACAGAAATCCCTATTTTCTGTTTGTGAACAAGAGAGAGGCATTCCTTCTCGGAAATGGCTGGTGAAATTAGTAATTGATTAAATGGATTATTTATGCTCACTGCTAATGGCTATGCATGCTAATAAGCAGGATAAAGGCAAATAGATATCGCCACATTTCCATGAATTCTAGAAAGAGAGATAGGGTTACTTATTTTATAAATATTTAGATATTATTTTTTATTGGACTGAAACTATTCATTGTGGTTTAAAGCTCCAATTATTTAGTAGGGAATTTTCATCATTCTCTGCAGGAGCTCTTAGAGATAGCCAGCAAGGTGTAGAGTTAAGAAGTTGGATTAAGAAAAGTTTTTATTATGGAAAAAAAGAAATAGCACAGTTCAGGGAAAAGAGAAGGCATGTGAAAGAAATTCAGAATAACCTTCCTCTGATTCTATTTGATATAAGAAGAGATAGAGGGAAATGCTGAAAGACTTTGAAAATTCTGTTATTACAACCTAAAACAATTAAATAGCTTTCCTATAATTCTTGCATTGCGTAACCCTGACCTAAACTATCTTGAATGACTGACAGAATGAATATGATGTATGTCACCTTCAGCTTCTAAACAAAAGGCAGAATATAAATTTAATAATTAAATAAATCCAACATCAGATTCTGAGGACATTCAAGGAATTGTAAAGAAAAATAAAATTGGCCCCTGAACATTTTACTGATATAAGCTCTTCCATTAATAGGAAGGAATAATTGGATATTTTCTGTTATTTTAATTTTCCTAAGTCGTGAATCAAATATTAGATCCCACCATTTACTTTTTAGAATGCTGAATTTGATAACTGCTGCGAGGTTATTAATAGCTCAATGTTGGAAAACGGATCGTTTGCCTACTATAGAGGATTGGGCATTTAAAGTTTCAAATTTAGCAGAAATGGCTAAGATTTCAGCCTATGTGAAGGATTACTCACAAGAAAGATATATACTGGTTTGGAGAAGATGGATAGATTATATAGAAAAGAAATNAGAATTGTTAACTTAAGGATAATATAATTTAAGACAGAATATAATTATTGTATTGTAAACCCTGTGTGTAGCTCTGGGAAGTCGGGGGGAAGGGAGGGGGGTGGGGAAGGGTGGGGTATGAGGGAGGTGGGGAGTTATATTGTAAAAATTCTAAAAATTTTCAATAAAAAAAAAAGAATGTACCAGGTAACTTAGCTTTTGGCGAAATAAGATATTTTGCAAGTTCAGCCCATCCAATTCTTTTTGTAATAACAGCTTTTCATTTTCCAGCCGCCGAGAATTTTCTTTCTCTGTACAAAGGGCCATGGCCAATGCCTTATTATTACTTTTCAAAGAATTTTTAAAAAGTGAAGAGTTGTCTGAATAAAATGAAAAGAAAAAATTAGGGCATGTTCATACTGCTACTACTACTGATCCATAAATCCTCAAATGTAATTTGAATAATAATGACATAACTATATTTTATTTTCTAAACTTACTATCCTGTCATATTGCTAGAGAGCAGAATACCAAAGTGGGAAATATTAAATAGTCGGACTTTACAGCCTAGGAAACCAAAATGAAGCCAGAGAATCACTTATCAATTTCTGCAATTAAATTACTTTTTCACTGCTCAAACAGCCTTCCAACAACCAAAGTTATGTGTGGATTTCACCAGATGATGTGCATAGAAATCAAACTGATTGCAATATATTATTGGTAGAAGTAAATGGAAGAACCCAGTTATAATAGCAATGATATAGCCAGGGATGGACTGTGAAATAGATCTCAAACTACTCATATGAGTTCCAAGTCAAGTCAAGAACAGGGTGTCAAGACTGCTAACATCGGATGTTCTTCCTTACCATATATGAAGAAGCAAACATGTTTTAATTAGCCTGCATATCACTTCTAGAGTTAAAGCAGACAATGTTAGCATAGCGGGTGGGAAAGTATGATAGTTAACCATAACAATATTTCAGTACAGCATTGCCAAGGTCAGCTGTAACCAGAGGAGTTACGGGAGGGACAGTTCACACTTCAAACTAATTGGAGAACGTGATTGATGACTGTAAAATGAAGGAGTGAGTTA
>NW_015387397.1:299217-327789 GCF_001527695.2 Protobothrops mucrosquamatus
CATAACAATATTTCAGTACAGCATTGCCAAGGTCAGCTGTAACCAGAGGAGTTACGGGAGGGACAGTTCACACTTCAAACTAATTGGAGAACGTGATTGATGACTGTAAAATGAAGGAGTGAGTTATGCTTTGTTACGGGTGATTGGGGGTGGGAGGATTCAGTTTTTGGCTTCATTATGTACGTGCCGAAGCTATGTAGCAATAAAAGGATTCTTTAAGGTAAATAAAGCCTCAAAGTTCTTTGAAAAGCTTCTTCTTTTCGGAACCATGACACAGGGATCCCCAACCCCCAGGCCATGGACCAGTACAGGTCTGTGGCCTGTTAGGAACTGCAAGCACCTTGCAAGCGAAGCACCTTGCGAGTACCTTGCAAGCAAGCAAAACTTCATCTGCGCATGCATGGGATCTAGGTTGTGTGCAACCCCCCCCCCCCTAAATCCATGGAAAAATTGTCTTCCACAAAACCAGTCCCTGGTGCCAGAAAGGGTGGGGACTGCTGTCTTAGAAGGTATTCCCTATTTACAAGAATCTCTAGTATTAGAAGATGAAGTTAAGTCAATACTTTGGCCATTGCTAAGTCAGAAGGCTACAGATCTTGATGATGTATCTATAAAAATGTGGCTATTATAAAAAGAAGAATCTATAATGTTTCTAACAAAACTATGCCAACAAATCTGGAGACCCACACAGTAGCCAGCAAGTTAGAAGATATAGTCTATATATCATTATCAAATAGAAGAGACTTAACATATAGTGCAGACTATTGCACAATATCCTTAATTTCACGTACTAGCAAATAAGGTAACTGAATACAGATTAGAATCCTACATGCAAAGAGAAAGTCCACATATTCAAGCTGGCTTTAGAAAAGGCTGCAGAATTACATATATTACTGCTGATGTCAATAATGCCAAAAAGGAGTAAATATATGCTCCATTAATTATAGAAAATCCTCTGATTGTATAAATCATGTCAAACTATGATGTACTTAGGAACATGGAAATCCCAAAGCATCTCATTGTCCTAATGCAAAATACATGGTTCAGGAAGCAGTTTAGATGGAACATGGTGAAACAGACTGCTTGCAAATCAACAAAGGAATGAGACAAGGCTGTAAATTTATTTATTTTTTTCAACTTATATGATGAATATATATTGAGGGAAGTTAGATTGGAAGATGATGAGTGTGATTTAAGATGAGTATGTAAGAAAAATCAATGACCTGTGTTATGCTGATGTCACTATTCTGATAGCTGAAAATGCGGATTATTTGAGATTTCTAATATTGAAAGAAACAGAGTACAATAACAATATAGGACTATATTTAGCACAAACTAATGACAAGTACAGCAACCAACCTTAGAACTGACAATGAAGATATTGAAGCGATATGCTGGTCTATGACTGTAATAAAGATTTGATTTGATTTGACATTCAAATGAGCCTTTAAAAGATTATGCCTTTTAAGATCAACTATTAACAGTAAGGGAATCACAATCAAGAAATATACTGCAGACTAGCATTTGATAATTAAAGGCCTTAGAAAAGATATTTGGATCCACAAAGATTAGAATTTTGCAGGCAATAATTTTCCTTGTGATTCTCTATAGAAGTTAAAAGTAGGATTTGAAGAAGGTAGAAACAATGCTTTTGAACTTTCATGGTAGTGAATACCATGGATAAATAAGAAAAGAAATGGATCACAGAACAAATTAATTCAGAGTTCTCATTGAAGGCATAAATCCTGAAGCACCGGGGAACTACCTGAGGATTGGAAAAGAGCTGATGTGGTTCCCATCCAAAAAAGAAAAAAAAAACCAGATCCAAGAAACTACAGACCAATGAGCCTAACATCAATACCTGGGAAGATACTGGAAAAATATAATAAAAAACAGATCTGTCAACATTTAGAAGCAAATGAAGTTATAACTAGAAGAAGCCAGCATGAGTTTGTTAAAAACAGATCATGCTAAACCAATTTTATTTCATTCTTTGAAAAAGTGACTAAATTAGTAGACCAGCGAAATGCTGTGGACATGCTATACTTAGACTTCAGTAAAGTATTTGATAAAATAGTCCACAACTTACTTCTTGGTAAGCTAGAAAAGTGTGGGACAGCATCAACACCAAATGGATTTGTAACTGGCAGACAAACCATATTCAACAAGTACTTCTTAATGGTACTACGTCTGCATGGAGGGAAGTAAGCAGTGAGGTACCACAAGGTTCCGTCTTAGTTCCTGTACTCTTCAACATAAATGACTTAGATGAGAGAATAGAAGGGGAACTCATCAAATTTGCAGATGACACTAAGCTGGCAGGAATAACCAACATCCCAGAAGACAAGCTCACAATCTTAACAGACTTGAACAATGGACCTTATCCAACCACATGAAATTTCATGTGGAGAAAAGCAAGGTTTTATACTCAGGCAGGAACAACCAAAGGTACAAGTACAGATTAGGCAAAATCTGGCTCAAAAACAGTAACTATGAGAGGGACCATGGAGTCCTTGTGGACGATCACTTAAACATGAGTCAGCAGTGTGCGGCAGCAGCCAAAAAAGCTAATGCAATCCTTGGTTGTATAAACAGAGGCATAGAATCAAAATCACATGAAGTATTAGTACCATTTTATAAAGCCTTAGTAAGGCACACATGGAATACTGCATCCAATTTTGGTCACCACATTATAAAAAAGATGTTAAGACTTTGGAAAAAGTGCAAAGAAGAGCAACTAGGATGATTAAAGGCCTGGAAACTAAAACATATGAAGAAGGGTTGCAGGAATTGGGTATGGCTAGTCTAGAGAAAAGAAGGACGAGGGGGGACATGATAGCAGTATTTCAGTATTTGAGTGGCTGCCACAAAGAAAGGGGGTCAACTTATTTTCCAAAGCACCAGAAGGCAATACAAGAAACAATAGATGGAAACTAATCAAGGAGAGAAGCAACCTGGAATTAAGGAGAAACTTCTTAACAGTGAGATTAAGCAGTGGAACAATTTGCCTTCAGAAGTTGTAGGTGCTTCATCACTAGAGGTTTTTAAGAAAAGACTGAACATCCACCTGTCTGAAATGGTATAGGATCTCCTGCTTGAGCAGGGTATGGACTAGAAGACCTCCAAGGTCCCTTCCAGCTCTATTCTGATTGAATTGGTTGAAATGACTATGCTCACATTATCATATTTTGGACACATTTTATAAATATTTCACGCTCTGGAGAAGTCAGTAATGTTGAGAAAAAGTGAAAAGAAAGGGAAAAAGGGAAATCAGAAGCAAGATGGGTAGACCCAATTACAGTGGCAAAGGGAGCATTGATGGAAGACTTGAAGAGCAAAAGATTATGGACAGATCATCTTGGAGAAAATCTATATGGTTGCTAACAGTCAACACCGACTTGATGGCATATAATCAAGACAATCTGATAGGTCCAACATTCCATTAGCTCTTTGCCTTTTGTTGTTTTTATTTTATTTGGTAACTATATACAGGTATACTGCAGAAATTCAAACATTTTATTTTTGCAAGTATGAGTCTGATTACTTATAATTTAAGTAGCACTTACTAATTATCTTGGTTTTGATTTTAAATGCAAGAGAAGCATTCAGCTTTGTAACTTTTAGAGGTCCATTCTTCTTCTCCATCACATGTTTTTTCATACCTCCAATGGTAAAAAGGGAAGATGCTTCAGGCATTATATCAATTTCTATCTTTGGTTTATTTATCTGAAGACTTAATAATGGATAACATGAAAAATATATATTAAAGTTTGCATTTAAAAATATTCTGAATTGTGTAGTGTGAGTTAGGTAACAAATTCCTTGTATGTCTAATCACACTTGGCCATATAAAGTATTTTATTCTATTTATTTCTATTATTCAGTCTAAATATAGTCTTGTTTCTAAATATAATGATATTTAGAATACGATGAGATCACTTTAACAATTCAGTCATCAAATTAAAATGCACACTGTACTGAAAAAGTCATAGATTTTCTATTTTTAAAAAGATCATCATTTTCAAATCTCTCTATAGCTCAGAGCAGTTCACAGAAATTATTTATGAGGTTTACACAACGCTTTTGTGTCCTTTCAGTTTAAATTTACATTGGCTTCAGGACATTCTGGCAAACTAGTATTCTCTCTTAATCACGTCATTGGCATCACCAGAACAATTGTTTCGTCTAAAATTTAAATGATTTTAAGCCAGTTCCTGAAAATAGTAGTTTTTCTTATTTAAGCCAACAAGATCCCAAGACACTGCTCACGCATTGTACATGGTGGAAAATGTAGTACTCCGTCCTTTAGGTCATTAGCCAGTATGTTATACCAGCCATGTTAGTGAACAGACTTTGACCATTTTTTTTTACTTGAAAATACCAACAGAAGACCTCTTGTGCAGTGGTGGGATTCAAATATGTGAACAACCAGTTCTCTGTGTGGATGCCGCTTCTGGAAGTCCATTCTAGGCCTGGGCAACAAAAAATTAGCTACCAGTTCTACTGAACTGGCTGAATCCCACCACTGCTCTTGTGCCTATGGAAGTGGAATGGACCAATCCCAAAGGAACAAACTGGCGCCTCAGATAACTTGATCCCATGCCATGAAGGGCTTTAAGGGTGAAAACCAATACCTTGAATTGGGTCTGGAAGCAAACTTGCAATCAAGGCAGCTTATTAAGAGTAGTGCTATATGTACCAATTTAGGGGCCTTCAGAACTGTCTGTGCCACTGCATTCTGTACCAGCTATAGCTTCCAAATACTCTTGGGTAGCCCCATCTAGAGTATTGTAGTAATCCAATTGGGAGATGACTAGGACATAAGTGACTGAGCACAGAGTTTCAAGATCCAGAGAAGAACGCAACTGGCAAATATATACAGGTAATCTTGACTTACAACAATTCATTTAGTGACTTTTCAAAGTTACAACGGCACTGAAAAAAGACTTAGGACTGTTTTTCACACTTATGACGATTGTTGCATTCCTGTGGTCATGTGATCAATATTCAGATGCTTGGCAACTGACTCATATTCATGACATTTGCAGTGTCCGAGGATCATGTAATCCCCTTTGGCAACTTTCTGACAAGCAAAGTCAATGGGGGAGTCAGATTCACTTAACAACGGTGTTACTAACTTAACAACTGCAGTGACTCACTTAACGTGGCAAGCAATGTAGTAAAATGAGGCAAAATTCATTTAACAATTGTCTCACTTAGCAACATAAATTTTGGGCTCAGTTGTGGTCATACGTTGAGGACTCTTGTTATAGTCTACAAAGATATCTTCAGCATGTCAGGGTTGCTGAAGCATGCTCCCCTTGTCATTCTCACTGTTCTTCTTTGGCAGGCTAATGGATTGCCCGTGGTGGGAGAGCAGCTGGCTTGCTACCTGCTGCATTCTGATTAGCAGAAGAAACATACTGTCTCTGGAGGGCATCTCAGAGGCTTTGTCTGCATTAACAAGGCCTCATGGTAATCCAAATTAAATTACACAGACTCTCTCCCCATCACTGCCACCGCTTGCAGCAGCTATGTGTTACTCATGTGAGGACAGCAAATCTATCAGCATCTTCTCAGGTGCAATAAAAGGCTCCTATAGGGGCAGCCAAATATTACAATTTATTTTCCTTCCAACTTGAGAACAGGAGAAAAGCACAAGGATCCTATGCAGTTAAGCTCTTATTCTGGCTTCGTAAGAAAGAACTAGCCTCTTCACTTACCTATCCTGTGTAGCACCATAACACAAACTTATTTATGTCTTTTATTCAAGAGCTCAAGGTAAAGTACACAAAGCTCCTTCCTCCAGTTTTTCCCCACAAAAGTGACTGGAGTTTGAAAGGGAAATCTCTGCAGTAGAGAGGAGTTTTGAGCTGCTCTGAATTGTCCATGCTTTCAGAGGGCTCTTAGTTTCCTAGCTTAATGGCTTTTTTTTCTGAGAAAAAAAATCTTGAAAAATTGCAAATGGGAGGCACAAGTGCTTGGACCCATGAATGATAAAAGCCACTGCTGGAAACATTGTTATCATTTGCATTCTTTTTCCACATGCGAATTAATTTCTACTTCTGAACTTTAGCATTCAGATCAGATTCTACCTCTGTGGAAGTTCCCTTTATTTATTAGAAACCACAAATAGTGGGGATGATCTAAACCTTCAAGCCCAATCCTTATTCAAGCAAATGAAAGAACTGCAATATGTGCATTGGATAAACTATGTTTAATCTTCTGAATTCTAGAAAAAAAATATGCTGTGGGGTGCACCTATGTGCACAAACCTCGTTAGGGAGCAGTGGAAAAAAAAAGTGGGAAAAGAAATACTTTCATGTTAAGAAGAGAGGAAGAAAGTGATTCCGACACCTGACGGGGAAAAAAAAAAGAGAGCCATAACATGTCATAATTTCTCACCCGGGACACTTCAATGAACGATGCTTGTGACATAACTCCGTCACTCTTTAAGAGAAAGGGATATGGCGCTCAACCCCAGAACCGTTTAACTGCGGCCACGCAACAGCGCGCGAGCGTTGCGGTGCCTCAGGCACGCGCTGGCATTCAGCCCTTGGACACTAGCGCGCGGACGGAGTTTGGACCCCTCTCGATCCGAAAGCACGGCGGGAGAGCGATCGGTGGGCAGCTGAGGCTCTATAGCAGGGGTTCTCAACCTTGGCAACTTTAAGACTTGTGGACTTCAACTCCCAGAATTCCACAGCCAGCAAAGCTGGCTGAGGAATTCTGGGAGTTGAAGTCCACAAGTCTTAAAGTTGCCAAGGTTGAGAACCCCTGCAGTCTATAGAGACTCGCTCGGCTAGTTGTCTTCGTCACTGAGCGCCTTTTTGGCTTTCTAGCCGGCCCTATTCTTGCCCGCTTATCCTCCTCGTGCCCGCTTAGCCGCGCGAGGAGCCTCGCGGAGGCAAGGCAGGCAGCTTGGAAAATGCGGAGCGAGATCCGTCGAGGGAGGAGCAGTTTTTTCAAAGTGGTTTCTTGTATGTCCTGTTTTGTTGTCCTGTTGCGTCCATAGGTTGTTGTTCCGGGGGCTGCTTTAAAAACGGGCACTTTCCTTCCTTTCTTTCTTTTTCTTTTCAAATCCAACCCGGGCGTGACTCCTCTTCCGCCTGCGTCCTTTCCGCCGGATTTGGAAATGGAAGCGGTAGACGGGTAGCGCGAAAGGAGGCGGGGTTTCGCGTGCCTCTCCCGAAATTTCTGGGCGGAACCTCGGACTAGGAAGGTAACGGACCGCACGAGCGGAGCGTTTCCTGGGGCTTCCTCCTTGGCCTCGCTTCCCTCTGATCCCTTTGTGCTCCCGGGTTCCTCTTCCTCCTCTTCCTCCTCCTCCAGCCGCTGCTGTTTTCTGCCTGTAGAAGAAGGAAGGGACTGGCTTGGGTTTCCTTCCTCCCTCCTGCCGGATGCTACGTGTGTCTTCCCTGCCCTCGGAAACGTACATAAAAGAGGAAAAGGAGACAGCTTGACTGACTTAGCAGGGGAACAGGGGAGCCTTCAAATAAGATTGCAAAAATCCAGCCAACCACCAGATGGCAGCTAAGAGGCAGAAAATTATAACTCCTTGCTGGCTTTTCGGAGCTGTCCGCATTTTTGTCGGATATTGTTCCTAGGGATAGCTGGACTTAACTTTATGTGATGGTGATACTTAGCAGGTTTCTAAGGAATCTTGGCTGCCGATCTGTAAACTGTCTGGATTCTTCCCAATGTAGAAAGGCTGATGTCCTCCAACTGTTTAATACAACAGCTCTGTACTCTTTGACTATTGGACATGGTTAAGGTAAAGAATCCAGCTTGCCTGGCCAAAATCCATACTTCAAATTGTACAGCATTTGTACAGTTTGTCATTGTTTGTTCCAAATTCCCTCTTGGATCTTAGAATTTTAGAAGGGAGAGAAACGCTATCGTTGGATCTAGCAAAGAACTCTGCTGTTTAATTTGGACCTAATTTGTATCAGAAACATTAATGACATGGCAAAGCTCTCTAGGAGGCCTATCTCATTTGGACAATTTGGACCTAGACCAGTGGTGGCGAACCTATGGCACGGGAGCCAGAGGCGGCACTCAGAGCCCTCTCTGTGGGCACGCGCACTGTTGCCCCAGTCCTAGGCCTTCAGCTGGGTTTTATAAAACCTTTTCGCTTTAGGCCTCCGCTGCCTTGTGCAAAAAAAAAAAAAGGTTCAATCAGTCAATTTCAACTTCTCGTGGGGAAAAAAAAGATCTTGCAAAGTTGGAATTGATTGATTGAACTTTTTAGTCCCACCCAGTCTGCTCTTACCACTGCAGCCACGCCCAGCCAATGGGCCACACCCAGCCAATGGGCCACACCCACCCGGCACTCGACGATGCATAAGTGGGTTTTGGATTGCAATTTGGGCACTCAGTCTCTAAAAGGTTTGCCATCACTGACCTAGACATTCTTTTCCATTTCTAGTCCCCTCGTGTTTTCTCATGGCACAATATATTTGGAAGAAGAGGAATAGGAGCCCATATATTGAAGTACTCATGAAGATGTTTTGTTATTATTTGCTAAACAAGTTTATAAACCCAGGCTGTTTTTATGGATAGCAGGCTATTATTCAATGTATTTGTCTAGAAAAGTCATAGAGCATGCACATTTATTTGATTCATAAATCACACTTGCACAGCAGCTCAAGGTGGTGTACAAAGTGCTGGCCTCTATTTCCCCCCCACAATGGCACTCCTACAAGGGCTCCCTAGCTTGGGTGATCTCTTCTGAAAGGAGGTTCTAATAAAAACATATGTAGCTCTTGGCATTTAGCATTTTGATGAAAACTATGCTATGGTTCACAATCTTACTATGCCTCTTTTATTCAGGTAAGCAAATATTCATGGCATTTCAGTCTGAAATTGTAACTGCTCAGTATTTAGAATTGCACATTACTTCACAAGTTTCTCCCAGAGCATATTGGATAAAGGAAGAAATGCCTGAGGAACATGGTCTGTCCTGACTCCAAATACGTCTTTCCAAGTGTAGGAACATTACTTTCCTAACATACAGTAGTTCTATTAATGTAACTCAAGTTTCTTAGGATTAAAGTTAAATAAGAATAGTTGGGTTTTCCGTTATGAATACAATTTGCTTTCACTGTAGTGGTTGAGAAAAAGTTACCTAGGAACAAGGCATTGGAACTACAATTCACAATGAGAATTATAGCAATTGAATCCCCAACAATTTTAAGAATGCTGTGTTAGAAGTGTGATCTGCATGTGCATTCTTATGATGGTATGCATCTTCAGCATTTAAGAAATTTCTACTAATTGTCCAAAGGATTGAAGTGAAACATCTGCACAAAATTTAAGTCATTTAACTATTATTTTTGAGTGATGATGTTACTGAAATGCTAATTTTCTTACTTAATCTCCTAAATTCAGTTTTATATAAAATTTATTTCAGGTATCAAAATACATAATCTAATCAACAATATTAACTGCAGAAGTGATGGATGACAGCAAGTCTGAAAAGATGGTAGATATTATTCGACTGAATGTTGGAGGCTTTATGTACACAGCTAGATGTGAATCTTTATGCCGTTTTAAGGATTCAATGTTAGCAGCTATGTTCAGTGGAAGGTTTCCTTTAAAAATGGATAATTCAGGTAAAAAGCTTCTTAAATTTTAAATAGCCTTTGAAAAGGCAAACAAATGCATTTCAACATTTATGACAAGATAACTTGGTTGTGGGCTACTTTGCATTATTTTTCCTGTGAGCTTGACTACCACTTCTTGATTTTTTCCATTTGCATCAGTTTTCTTATGCCCTTGTTCTGCAGATGTGCAGTCTGTACTATTTCATTCTATAGAGAAACAAATGTCCTGAATTAAAGCCCAATGCACAGTTTGGGGGTGTGATTAGATATTGTCCCAGTATATTCTGAGTTCTGCAATAAGGTAATCCTACTTGATTTGGCTTCTGTTAATCTAATACAATGTGTTGAACCATGTCCAACTTGTCTAATATAAATTAAACTTTAATTAAACTTTAATTACTCCCTTTTTTGTTAACACAGATTTACTGGGCAATATAACATACTACACTACAGTAATGGCAGTATACAAAATGTAGTGTACATTTTTTGTTTCTGTTTCCAGGAGCATGCCTTATTGATCGTGATGGCAATCTTTTTAAATATCTCTTAAATTATCTTCATGGAGAAGTTTGGATTCCTGAAAATGAGGAAACACGAATTGCATTACAAGAAGAAGCTGATTACTTTGGCATTCCTTATCCTTACAGTCTTGTTGACCATCTAGCTAATGAAATGGAGACATATTGTTTAAGAACAAATGTAGAACTTAAGAAGGTCAGAATTTTCCTATGTTCTTTAATTGTTCTGCGATATATACTCAACATTTGATAAAGGACAAGTAATGCATATTTCTCAGCTGGAAAATAGCTTTTACCCTTTTATTAGGACTTATTCCACAAACCACTTTGTCTAGGATGGGCTGGCAGGGAATAAGTTGAAAAATTAGTTAGCCATTATATATAAAGATTATTGTTGATAGGACTAAAGAAAATATCTGCAGTTGTAATATACCAATCCTCACAATCCAATTATAACAGACACTTTTCATACACTTGTATGCATGTTTTTATGCATATATTAAAACATAGCCCATCACTAATGGTAAATACAATTCAGTAATCCATTTCAGTATTAGTGCATTTTCTCTTAACACATTTCTAATAAAAATCTAATATTTTGTCTACATATTTAGCAAATTACATTGACTACATAGAATAACTACTTAAAGTATCGTTAAGCTATTTTTCAGAGTAGAAGCGGTAAGACTGCAGATATCTGTGTTTTTACCAGTGGCAAAATGCCATGAACTCAGTAGGATTACATTGACAGAAGTAGGCTGCAGATATTTTGGATACTTTTTAATAACTCAAATTATGTAAAATATATTAAATAGCCAGATTGTTTGATTGAATATATATATTGGTGTACTCCTTTTCTAGGCACTCATAGGTTTTTGTGACTCTTATGGCTTAATATGCACTAAACCAACAGTTTGGGTCTTGCATTACCTCAATACTTCTGGTGCCAGCTGTGAGAGTAGAGTAATTGGAATATATGCCACAAAAGCTGATGGAACAACTGCAATTGAAAAGGAACTAGGAGGACGAATAAATAGTAAAAATATCTACAAAAGGTGAGAAGTTTCTCAGCCAGGTGACTATATATTAACATAAGATTATAAATGAATTTACATAACTCATTATGCAATTTCTGTTTAGAGAAAAAATGGCAGATATTCTCCAGATGCTTTAGTCTTCAATATTACTCATTCCCTGTCATTGTGAACAGTGACATATCATCATGGGACTTGTTCCTCAACAGTTACCAGGAAGTTAGGTTCCTACTATTGTGCTCAACAATAGTGGCAGTTTTCTAAAAATAAGCAAATCTTTCCTAGTGTCATTTTTTTGAGATTTGCTTATTTATACAAATTGGCTAAGATTGCAGTCTTATATCTAATCACAATGATGTAGTCCCATTAAATGTAATACAACAGAAGTTACTTCTGGATAGAAGAATATACTGTATAATTATTACTTAGATTAACACGAAAGATTTAATATTAAGCACTCTCCAAATATGTTTCTATATTGGTGTGCTAACATCTGCTAGAAAATGCCTGCATACTCAGTAAATCTTCTTTGGAATATTTGAGAACATCTGATACAGGTTTGAAGAATATATAGGAAAAGGAGATCAAGAGAAAGTCCAGTTGTATAACTAGGTTTCTACTTCTGTAATGTCTGTGTAGTACTCTGGATCGTAACTCTTGTTAATAAAACTAAGCCTGGAATATTTAAACATATATTGCCCAGAAAATACAGTGGATTAAACAGTAATTCATTCAAATGTAATTGTGTGATTTTGAGGTAGAACTAAATGTTACTCTTGCTGTCTTTTCAGTTTGTTTGCATAAGGTATATTTATTTGAATAGCTAGATGAAATTATTATGTAAAAATAATTAAACAAGTAAGAATTCTACATTTAGTCCTACAAATTGTGTTATCAAAATTCAGCAATGAAGACAATGTAATCTAGTCCTGGTACTTGGATTAATAAAATAGTTCACTTAAACACATGTTGTTGTTAGTTGCGAAGTCGTGTTCGACCCATCGCGACCCCCTTGGACAATGTTCCTCCAGGCCTTCCTGTCCTCTACCATCTTCTGGAGTCCATTTAAGCTCACACCTACTGCTTCAGTGACTCCATCCAGCCACCTCATTCTCTGTCGTCCCCTTCTTCTATTGCCCTCAATCTTTCCCAGCATTAGGCTCTTCTCCAGTGAATCCTTCCTTCTCATTAGATAGCCAAAGTACTTGAGTTTCAACTTCAGGATCTGGCCTTCTAAAGAGCAGTCAGGGTTGATCTCCTCTACGACTGACCGGTTTGATCGCCTTGCAGTCCAGGGGACTCGCAGGAGTCTTCTCCAGCACCTTAATTCAAAGACCTCAATTCTTTGTCGCTTAGCCTTTCTTATGGTCCAACTTTCACAGCCATACATTGCAACGGGGAAAACCATGGCCTTGACTATACGTACTTTTGTTGGCAGGGTGATATCTCTGCTTTTTAGTACGCTGTCTACATTTGCCATAGCTTTCAACCATAGTTTCTGGAATATACCACAATCTCTGGGTTCAGATATCATATGTTTCAGCACAATATGGAGTCATCAATTGCAATGTATAAATTGTGCTTTATGGTCCACTATGATGTATGAGCTCAGTCATTATAACTTCTTTTTCATACCATAATGAAAATTAATGATGGTTTAATGCAATGTGAGAATCCAGTTCAGGGACCAATTGAGATTAATCCTAATATCCTTCCATTTTCTGTTGTAGAATATTTTATGAATTGCTGCTACTTCTTTTGTTAAAGAGAAATTTCAACAATGTGGTTATCTTAAATATTTAGATCCGTGGTGGCGAACCTATGGCACGCATGCCACAGGTGGCACGCAGAGCCCTCTCTGTGGGCACGCATGCCATCGCCCCAGTCCTAGGCCTTCAGTTGGGTTTTATAAAACCTTTTCGCTTTAGGCCTCCGCTGCCGTGTGCAAAAAAAAGAGGTTCAATCAATCAATCAATTTCAACTTCTCACGGGGAAAAAAAAGATCTCGCAAAGTTGGAATTGATTGATTGAACTTTTTAGTCCCACCCAGTCTGCCGTTACCACTGCAGCTACGCCCAACCAATGGGCCATGCCCACCCAATTGGCCACATCCACCCAGCACCCAATGATACATAAGTGGGTTTGGGATTGCAGCTTGGGCACTCAGTCTCTAAAAGGTTCGCCATCACTGGTTTAGATCATAGGAATGAATGTTCAAATGGTTATGATTCTTTGGTATGAAAAAGTAACTTTAGCATTTCATTTAGTAAAACAATTTGTTTTTTTCTACTTTTTTTACTAGAGAGGCTGGAAACAACATCCAGTACATTTGGAGTTACTATTCAGTAACAGAATTGAAGAAGATAATGGATGCATTTGAGGCTTGGGAAGGAAGAGGTATGTCTTTGTGTGTGTGTTTCTATATTTGAAGATGGCATTTTTTTTTAAAGAATATAAGTATTTATGGTTGGGAGTCGGCTGTTGAAAGTTAACCAGGGTATTTTTTCATTTATTTTTCATTCATTTTATTCATTCAGCAACATAAGAAAAAAGAATAACTGGCTCTTAATGTAACAAAACCAGTATCTTGGGCACTATTATTACTTAGGCTCAAACAATCAACTATCTATTATTTCAATATAGTAAAAATGTAATCAATTGTGAAATTGAAGAAATACCATTTCAAATATCATGTATTGGGTTCTTTATATCATGTGTTGGCATGATAGTGTAATATTCATTTCTGCCAGAACAAATATTGTGAATTTTGAAAACATGCACATACTTGCCTAAAGGAGTCAGTTAAGTATAATAGCCATTATTCTGTTCTCTTTTTAGAAACATATTACTACTTCAGGCAATTGCCTGAAATTGAGAAAGGTAAAAAATAGTATAAATTAAATAACTGATAATAAGATAAAAAATATTATAAATTAAAAAATAGGAGTTGCATCCTGCAACATCTCCCTCCCTCCACATACAATCAGAACTACTACAGCAGGTTGAAAATATTCCAGAGTTGGGATGCGTGCAGTAAAATCAGGGGTCCCCAACCTTTGGTCCGCAAATTGCTCCTGGTCTACGGCCTGTTGGGAACTGGGTCGCGCAAGTGGCAAGTGAGCATGGCAAAGCTCCATTAGTGCATGCTCGGGATTAGGTTGTATGGATGAAACCATCCCCTTTCCCGCCGTCGCCACCTGCTGCTGGTCCACAGAGCCAGAAAGGTTTGGGATCACTGAGTAAAAAGATGAGGAAAAAGATTTCACGTTTTTATGTCAGCAACTTCCCTTACGTAATTCTGGATGTAGTTCAATTCTGTACATAGAAAAAGATATTCAGAATATTGCTCTTCAATTATGGGAACACAAAGAGAAACTGTTGTAATAAAGGTATGTTTCCAGTTGCATTAACACATTCCTTATTGCATATCAGTGAATTTCAGGTAGAAGTTACCAAATTTATGCATCTTGAATATTGTGAAATGATATGTTTGAAATTACAAGGTGCCAGCTACTGGCGAGTACCACAGGAGCTGATAGAGTGTTGGACTCTTGAGGAGCATTCTTTGAAAGGAAGCCTTCAAAATATGTCTCCAGTACGTAAACGGTAGGTATTGTGGTTCATTTGCCTGTTGTGGCCTTTAAGTGGAATAAAAGTTATATTTGCACTTGAGTTTTTGTATCAGTATCTTCTGATAGAAGAATCGTGTGTTACCAAGTGATATGTAGTTAGTGTGTTATAGAAGGATCAGTAAACCCTCCTGCATTGAATATGTTAAACAATACATTACAAAACACTGTTTTGAAAGTTTTTAGGAAGAAATGTTTTAGACCTTGTGTGAGGGAAGCTGTGCTTTCACTAAAATAGTGCAACTTTTTTCTGATCTTCATTCAAGCCTAAAATAAAGTGCTTTTGTTTTAAGAGTCACATAAAACTTAATTAATTCAATTTGAATAGTCCATCTCAACAAGTGATTCTTGGCAGTGAATAATCTTAAATCAATCTTCAATGAAGGCATTTCTTAAAGCAGCAGTAACTTTTTTTCAGACTCATGTAAAAACTTCTTTAATGAGTAATGGAGAGATGCTACACTCATGCTGCTTCTCCTTCTCCTCTCACAAAAATGCATGTTATTCTCTTTGCTATAAAATGCAAGCCCATTTTGTAACACTTAATAATGAACATAAGAAAAATATACTTGGAAACATGCTGAAATTATATTTGGTATTAAATAAGAATGTATCTTTTCTATTGTTTGTGCCGAATACAGATGATTATCAGTATAAATATGTTGTCCTAGTTCCTTATACATTGATGATTGAAATGTCTGATATATGTGTATGTGCCATTTTAGGCAGATATCGGAGTAAAAATAATTTTTGCATATGCTGAATATTATACTTATCCTCTGTCTTTACTGGATTCAGTGGACAATGATTTTTTTACAGACGAATAATTGATTCTCCTGGTGAGGAAGAAAGACAACTGAATAGCAGAACAGCTCGAAAGCTAGTTCAATTCTCTGGCCCCTCTACAAGTACCTGCATCAAAGTTAAAAACTCAGCTTCTTTAAAGATAACAGCATCTTCACCTCCCCAAACGGCTCTTAAGTGTCCTAGCAACAATACTTCTTTAATAAGCAAAAAGATTTCGAGAACTCTTTATGCAAGGACTGTCCCATTGACTAAAAATTCTCAGGCCTCTCTTAGAAACGCTGACCGTGGGGGAGTTGGCCAAATGATCCCAAAGTCTCCCTCGTCTAGAAAGTTTGCAACCGGTCGGGTGATAAAACTGAAGCGGACTCCACTCTGTAATGAATCAGTTGTGAAGAAAGTTAAACAGCAATTTCCATCTACTGCAATTGCTGCTACTTCTACAGATCACTCAAACTGTGAGCATTCGGCCCTTTCCCTGAGGTGCAGTACTAACAGAGATGGTCTCCAGAATAGCTAGCTGAGTGGGGAATGTGTAAGACTGATCTCTTTAAGATGGTTATTTTTTAACAACAAAACCTTTTACCTCTTGAGAGGTAAAACAATCCCAGGTTCCACAGAAATATTCTAATAAAATCCTCTAAGATGGTGGATGGTAGTCAGTTGGTGTTCATTTTTGTAATGTACATTATAAATAATTACAAAGTATAATTAAATGTGGAACATTGGTTATTTTAGAATATTATTTATACTAGATTAGGTGTGTTCCAAGGCTTTTAATTTTTTAAAAACTTGTGCAGTTTTTCTGAGTTTTTCCGAGCCTAATCAGCCTTCCATCCTTCCAAGATCGATAAAATGAGGACCCAGATTGTTAGTGGGAATATGCTGACTCTATAAACCGCTTAGAGAGGGTTGTAAAGCACTATGAAGTGGTATATAAGTCTAAGTGGTATTGCTATAGAGAACAGTAGTAATAGTAATGTGCAGTGCTTTTTTTGTAAAAACAAAAGGTGCTGGAACTCACACGTCATACAACCCGCCTTGCCTACCCTACAAGGTTCCATCCAAAACGATGGGCATTCTATGACAAAAAAAGCCCTGGTAATGTGAACAGAAGGGCTGGTCAGGTTTGTATAGAATATGCAACAGTGTTCTTGGCATTCATTCAAAGGGACTTTTTAGAGATTTAGGCTTTCCTTAACCTTAATGGATGGCTTTGGTGTTCTGGACCAAGGCAGGCCTGTGTAAACAGAGGCACTTGACTATCAATAAATGAGACTTCCTAAAACGAAATATTTCTTTTAAGCTCAGAGATGTATGATTTGTATTTAATTTTCCTTTTGAAGACACTGAATGGGAGCAGTGTCTTCCTTTTGAAGACACTGCATAGAAGCTAGCTATAAAAATCCTAAAAGAAAACTAAATTCCCCAGCCTTGTCATTTTTGGCAGTGTGAGAAATGTGTTATCAATGAAAGAAAAGGTAGTATGATATAATGGTTAAAATCTTTGACAAGGATTAATGAGACTCCTTATGTTTGAGACAGTATAACTAATGGGAAGGAAGGTGAATTTGCCCCATTCCCCCCTCCCAGCAAAGATTGTCACAGTAATTGGATCAGAGAAGTAGCCTGTTGCAATAATATTAATGGGAATGTTAAGTTTGCCCTCTTGAACTCCCCAAATAAGTGTAGGAATAACTCCCCTCCCGAAGAAAAAAGAATCTCAGACTGAAACACATTCAATTTTTAATCCACAAAAATAATCAGTCATTAAAAAGAACTGAAAGGCTTGGAAAAACTATTCTGTGTAAGCTATATAAATTTCAAATGGAAAAAACAGACATTTTACAAATATTATAGCACGGAACAATTAATATATAGTTTTTCTACTATTATGATTGATCTTGAGTATTTTTCTGGATATGACATTAGGTTGCACAGAACTATGAGATTTGTTATGTACAATTGTTGAATTTTAATATGGGAAGAGTGAAAAATGTTACATATTTACATAACATCCAATTCTACAGATGCCAGTATTTTAGCTCTTTAATACTGAATGACTGAAAACAAACTGGGCTATAATAAACATTATCTGTAATGACATCCTCTTACAGTTTATTTTTCAATATCAGTCTAATAGATCTGTAAGTACTGCTGGCTATAGCTGCATTATTATGAAAAAATAATCTTGAGTATATTGAGCAAAGCTTTCTGTGTAGAAAACAAGATAAAGTTAAGACAATTTCAGCAAGTTTGGCTTACCACAATTGTAATATTTTTCTCAAGCTATTTTGTCAGTATTTGTGGAGTACACAATAAGGGAGGGGAGAAGCACCTTTAGTGAAAAAATTAAGATGATTACTGTTATTATGCCACCAAAGTCACAGCTGGCACTGTGACTGAAAGGGCAGGTGTTTCTCCAGAAGTCTCTAATTTTGGAGGATATAAATTACAAGGAGAACCCCTTGCAATATTGCTGCACAAAGGACTGGGTTCTGGAGGGCCTGGAATAGGATGCTTTTGCTGTGTTTTCTCTGGGTATGCTCCCTTTTCTAGATTTTTTATGGGTGTTGGTTGCTCTTGAGTTTTTACCATGCCTCTGTTTTTGGGCTTAAAGCTGTGATGGTACTGCCGTCGGTATTCATGTCGAGAGTGACTCTTTGGGTTGCTCTGATCAGATTCATCACCAGGACTTTGGGGCTTGAGAGAACCATTGATTCGAATGCCATGGTAGTGTGCATGAAATCTTCGTCTTGGACCTGAAGGCACATTCTGTCCAGGAAGAAAAAAGAACACCAGGACTCATTTCAGTGAAAACCTCCATCCAGTTCAGTTTGATAAAAGTTGGGCAGTATTATTATTATGTGTACCAAAGCCTATCTATTACAGTATATTACGCATGTCAGCATCATAGTCATTGAGGCTGCTCTAATGACCCCATCAACTTGCTGCCTCTACTGGCTGGAAATATAAAATCATATCCTTCCCCAGTTCCTTTTTGGGGAAACTGAGGGCAGGTGGGGAGATAACAGAACAATAAGCTAATAATTGGCAATTTGCTTGAATTGCTACTACTGTAATTACATTCCTCTGACACTAAGACAAAATGGCACTGGGCCTGTCTTAGCTCAACTACCATGTTTTGGAAAATGAAACATTTTCAGTGTTCAATATTTTTTCATCCACGAATGGGCGCAACACTGGTCCAGGAATGGGCACAATTGGCACACAAGATAAATTTGTACAAAGGACCCCTAGCTATGGTTGCCACCTGCTCTTTTAATAGGAACCATTGTTTCCAAGAGAACCCCAAACTGATTAGTCATGAAGATAGATTTATAGCCATCATTGAATAAACCTGGACATAACACGTAGGCCTATTCCGAAACAAACTGTTTCTGGAACAATAGATTGTTTTGCAAAAGAATGAAGTAACACATCATCCATCCACCCATCCATTCTTCTGGAGACATTTCATTTAGCTGGATTGAGTTGGTATAAGTGAAAGACAGAAGAGAGTTTATATATGGTTATGATATTAAGCCATCATTATGATCTTTTCAATTCATTTATCAATGCAGCTCATTTTAGACTGAAAAAGAACATATTATTCTACTCATGTTAATTTTTAAGAACATAGGAATTAGCTGAAAGGTGTCTTAAAGTCACATACATAAATCAAATCCAAAGGTGTTGCAGGATTTAGAATCTTTTAATAATACAGCATTTAAAAGAATTTCTGAATCTGGGAAGAAATTGACTCAATATTCTCAACTATGTGTCTATATAATGTTTCTCATACAGTTGTAAATTTTTAACTTTATAATTTTTATGTTGATTCACAGACAAAACCTTTTCCTTGACCTTTACCTGTTTATTTGTTGAAGTTACGTGAGAAGAGGATTCTGTAACTGGGATAACTTGGCTTGAACCTTTAGTTGTTGCTGTTTTGTGATCAGAAGTCTTGGCAGGGGTCTGATTAGAATATTTTCGGCTATATGTATTTTGCGTGCTGGCCACTGATTTTGAAATTTCTGACTGAAGGAACATCGTGGATGGTGTTCTTGAGGAGTAATTGTTTTTTGGATGGAAAACTACAAAGAAAAATACAAATTTTATCATATAATATATTGACATGAATTCCAGAAAAATTAAACCAAAGGCAGTGTATACATTATATTTACTAGCTATGAAAATGGTTCTAACAAGTGTTTTAAAGAGCAATTAATGAAGAAGCTGAAACTTTACTACAACTTACTTTCTCCACAGTGTAATATCTGCATTTTTAACTGTTCAGTGTCACAGGAAAAGCGGGCAGCTCTACCCAATTCTTCATCGTATTTACGTTCACTTACAAAGTGCTACAATGAAGGGAAAAGTAACTGTTATAAATAGCCTCACATGATTAAATAATTAGAAGATCACACTGAAGTCCAACTTGTTGAACAAAAGCTTTTTAAGGAGATAAGTGTTCCAATCTTAGAAAGTTTGGATATTTTTTATATTTTGTAAAATGCTATTGTAAAATCTGATTCCGAATCAATAATACAACACCCTATCCTCACATTTGATGGAAGGAGTATTTGTCACTGGAAAAAATAACTACAATTATACAAGGGAATTAAAGCACAAGGCTCACAAGAAAATAAAAAGAATTCTGCAATTTTAATACAACTGGAAATAAAAGCAGGAATATTACTATGCTTATATGAATCTGAATACTGCATTACTTTTCAAAATCTTACTACAAAATACAAGGGAGATAGCACAGTTAAGTAAGATGACATTCTAAAAAAACTAGATTTATATTTTGCTTGAGCCCTTGTGGTGAGAACCCGTGGTTCTAAGTGCTGAAATAGAGATACATGACTTGTATATAGCTATGCTTATTTTTAAGAGAAATATCCTTTTAAAGATGACCTTAATTTCAGCTCGCAATTCAGCCAGCTGAATCTCAGCCATCTGACTTGCCAAATCTGTTAGTCTCTTCAATTCTTCAGCTTTTTTCTGACGCGCAGTCAAAATATCCACTGCCAAAGAAAAAAGGATAATGCAAAATGTTAAATGTTCACGTGGAAGAGATAACCACTATGAAAAATTAAGTGATCCATAAATGTATGATTTCTTTCTTTGTTTACTTATGCTACGTTATCTGAATCTTGCCTTTCTCTAAAAAGCTTTGAGTGGGATTACTATGTTAATATGCTATGTTAAGAGTTTTCCATTCACCCTGGGAAAATTCTAGACTTTCCCAAGAAAAGTGAATGATTTAAAAGAGAGGCAGGAATCATCCCAAATCTGTTGGTGCAGTATTGGAAACCAACTTAACCCCAAGTAACTGTTTTATCAGCCCTCTGCAAAGATGTTATAGCCCTGAGCCCAAGTAATCTTTTAATTTCAGGGGTTTTTTTTCTTTACTTTCTGCCACTGCTTGTACATATTTAGCAAGCATTACTCAATTTTTTTATTTCCAGTATGAAAAATATGGAGCAACATCATAAATTGGATTTATATTTTTATCTTATTAATTTAGACCACACTGTCTAGGAAGATTTGTAATAGTGGACCTGTACACACTATCATGCATGCAAATTCATTGGCAAAGTCAATGATGATAGGAATGGTTAGTGGAACAAGAAGGCAAGCAAAGAACACACTGGCTTGATACCATCAAAACTTATAGAAAGATGAACATCCAACAATTGAAAGAAACTGTGCTGAACAGGGTAGCATGGAGAGCACTTGCCTATAAAATTGCCAAGAATTGAACATGACTGAATGGTTAAAACAACACTTTTGTCAATTAAAGAAAAAAGCGAGAAGGACCTATCTTCACTGATAGAAATATTTCATTATTCACTCTCCAATCAATGGTAAGTTCCAAACACTTAACTGTTGAACGTATAGCAGCCAAATTATTCTTCAGTCTGCGATATTGGCTGGGGAAATTTATGGCCAAATTGAAATGTATACAATATTCAAGTTACTTTTGAAATAAACTTTGCATTTTAATTTTAATTTCTACTTACTGGCTTCTTGTTTAACCTTGTCGACTTCTGCCATTAAAGCCACTTCCTTGTCGATTATGCTGAAAATGGAAACAATTTAATTTAGGACAATATTAATGAGAGACTTGATTAATTATGTCCTTAGAAACGGTTTTCAAACAGAATTTATGGTAAGAGTTATGAAAAATGTTGCTTTCTGGAGAAAATTAATTTAAATAAAAAGGTAAGAAATCAGCTTTCTTTTTGCTTCAGATTCGAACATATTACTTCATTAAAACGTATGTTCAGTTATTTATATTAATGTTACATTCTTATATATGATCCTTAAACTCACTAGATGTGGACTTAAACCAAATCTTATATATATCTTAGTTTGAAATGGAGTACGTCAAATGCAGTCACTATCAAAGGTTTTTATAATGGGTTAACCATTGTTCATTTCTATAATGTTCATGAGACACTGTTATAGCTAGACTGATGATATCACAATATAATTTATTTTTTAAATTTAATAAACATAATAGTATATTTTCTACCGACGGAACAAGGTTTTATCTTCTCTGCTGATGTTCTTTTGGTTCATTTAACCTGCTGAATGGGATTTTAGAAACTTCAAAATTAGTCTCTTCTAATTCTGTTATTTTGTATTCTAAAAAAAGTATCTTAATGTGAAGAAATATGGAAAGTAGTAACACATTGGACATTTATTGATCTAAGCAATATATTTTGCTGCTGTACAATTCCACATCCAATCTATGTTAAAAGGAAAATACTATATATCAGCTCATTATGGCTTGCCAGTCCATACACACAATCAAATTTTCCTATTACTGTATTGCTGTATATTGCTAAAGACTCAAAAAAATGCCACATTGATGCATCTTTTTCTGCACTATAACTCAAGAGAATAGGAAAAGGGATAAAAGAGATGTTTTGAGCGGTGTACAAAAGAGTTCGATCAAACGCATCCCAGGATCCTCTGGGCTTTGGCAGAATGTTTCTTCCTCTGATGCTGCTTCAGTTTGTAAAACGTTTTGTGCTTTGGGACATTGATTGTGTTTCATTAAATTACTCCCTTTGCTCTTTAGAACATTTTGTTTTATGGATGGAATTGACTTAAATACGCGGCTTAAGAAACAACTTACACAACTGTCATTGTCTTCCTGTAGATGGCACTCTATGCATATTCAGTAGCATGATATTGTACCAAGATCATTCACACAATTATTGCATTAGCAGCAGCGGGCAGCTGGTACCCTTCTCCAGTACCCACTCCTTTTAAGAAACATTTAAAATGTTAACAAGTCTCTCTCTTTATAACTTAGAATTCACCAGGCAGGCATGGAAGTTTTGTAGATAGATTTTGTAGAGGGCAAAAGAAGGTTACAGGGCAACTGAGCGTTATACCTTTGGCTGCGTGGCACTTGATCCCACGTTTAGCTACAGAACACTGTCTTCTTCCCATATTTAATACAGGTTAATGAGATTTGAATAACAGTTGTAGAACATCATAATTTATCATAATTTATCTTCTGCAAGATAAAAAGCGCTATATTCAGGCTCCCACACTTGCTTTAGAATTAAGCCCTTTAAATGATTGTTTTATTTCAAGGTGTAGCTTCCAAATTTCCACTGTGATGCTGATGGCTGAAATACTTTGTCAAGGCCAATATTTGTCTTGGTTGCTCTTTCCTTCCAGGTAGAGATATCTGAAAATGCTTATTTTGGTCCATTTTGCTAATTGGAATTGGATGATCCAGAACTGACTTTTAGCTGATGGGAAATGCTTCCTGTGCATGAGATAGACTTTCTGGACTCCTACCGTTTCCCTGAAAATAAGACCTGATCTTTTTTTTTTCCTCCAAAAGAGGCACCAGGTCTTATTTTTGGGGGGGTGTCTTTTTCACTCACCTCACGGCAGCGGCACCAACAGCCCTGCCCAGCCGGCCCACTTCTGCGGCCGAAAGAGCAGCTTCATTTTGCAGCTGAGAATGGAGCTCCAGCCTGCATTTCACCATCAGAGGCCTTTCCGAAAGGCCTCTGCAGCTGAGAACTGAGCTACGGATTGAATCTTCTCCTTCAGTTGCAGAAGAAGTGGGCTGGCGAGGCAAGTGTCAATCCATGGGAGGCATGGCTGCAATGATAAGCTCCCCCCCATCCCTGTCCTTGCTTAATTTTTAGGCATGCAGCTCGCCCCAAAACTAGGGCTTATTTTGGGGGTAGGACTTATATTGGGCCCACCCCCAAAAATCAAGCTAGGACTTATTTTCAGGTTAGGTCTTACTTTTGGGGAAACACGGTATGAGTTATGGCAAGGAGAACTGGAATAGCTGCAGAGATGTGTGGAAATTGGATACAGGTAGTCCTTACTTAACGCCTAATCACTTAGTGAATTTTCAGAATTACAACACACTCCCCAAAAGATACTTATGACCTGGATTTGAAGTTCCAGTGGGCGCCTCACCTGCATCACATGATTTCATATTATACACTCAGCAACTGGCCCTCATTTATAGCCTTATGTACTGTCCCGTGGTCATGTGAGCATAATTAATCTTTTTTCCCCCAGAAACCGGCATTTACTTCCAAATTATTTGCTAATTACTGCTGCCCTCACTTATCTCCCAAAGACACCTCATGTGCACTTCCCCTAATCCTGGTAAGTGAAAGCAAGAGGGCTCCCGCAATCTACTTGTTTTTTGTTACCTTAGAATTGGGAAGTGTTGGGGTATCTGACTGTGCCTAGGAACCAAAGACATCATTCCCTCCTATGTGGGAAAGGAGATCTTTCCCTTTTGAAACTTAGATGCTGGCTGGTCCAACTGTTAAGAAATGTGGGGCACTGTTTGGCAGTTAGTATTTCCTTCTGTCCTCACAAATTGCACTTCTTGCAGAATTTGAAATGTGAAATACTTGTAGATAGAGACAGAATTCTTAGCATGTCAATAAAGTTCAGAAATTTAAAAAATCTTGTAAACTTGACTACATGATTCTATTTAATACAAGGTGCTTAAAGCAGTTATAATTGGATAATGTATTAAATACCTATAATCAGACATAATAAGGAATCAAACATGAGATGGAAGCTAGGAAGTATAACAGATTTTGAAGAACTAAAGAAAGTTTTTAAAAGTATGAAAACAAATAAAGATTCTGGACCACATAGCAATAGAGTAAAATTTTATAAATGCTATAAAGAATTTTTATCATCATTGCTTCATACTAGTAATAATATAAGGATAAATATGTACCAGATTTTATAGACTTAAGACTGGATGATGTTGGAATAAAGCAGAAAATGTTTCTTAAATACTTAGCAGAGCTAAGAAAACTTACTCCACTCATGGGCTGTGGACACGATGAAGGGGAAAGAATGGTGTTCTAACTGCAAAAAGAGACATTGTCGGGACATTTGGGGGCTGTGGGGAAAGGCCGTTAAAGAACCCTAGAGAAGTTTAGAAGCATGGTGTTAATTTAATACATAATACTTGGAAATTGAAACTTTTAACACTTTTTTGTCACCCTAGGAAAAATGTAAAAAAGTAAATGTGGCTCAAATATTCAAACAGATACCTTCAAAAACATAAACTTTGCATCTTTTCAACAGAATATACCTAATAAAGGACAAGAATTATTTGAGTGCTTAATGCAAATATATGTATGATTGCAGATATAGAAAAGTGATTAGAAGCTCTGTCGAATAAGTGATGAATAGAAATGCTGCCTGGCTAGGAAAAAAATGAGCACACCTTTTATTCAGCTATGATTCTGGAGGATAGATGTTACATTATGTATTTTTGCAATGGTTTGGAATATAGCACTGTTCCATTATTATATCAATTGAATTCTACTGGCACAATGCTCAATATTTGCATAGTAAACCTCATTCTTATTCTGGCTGCAAAGAGAAATTTTAATAGAAGACTCAAGCATGGAAAAATTATCCTAGCAAATGGAGTTCAATGTTCTCAAAGTTAGGTAAGTGCAAAATTCACAGTCTAATTTCTTATTTCCAACCTTTCTTATTTTACTGAAACTGGGCCCCTGTTAAAACACACACACACACAGTCACACAAACGTAAAATAGTTTTTCTGTCCAAGGAGCTCTTGTCTCTAAGCTGGGCTATACTATGCTGCCCTCTCATTTACTACTTTTTATATCTGTTCTTTACAGTGTAGATATTGTAGGAAGAGACTCATTTTAGTCTAAGGTAGCCAAAGAGCAAAAAAGAATCCGGTAGCACCTTGTCAGATTTACACATTTGGTTGTACAGATCGTCCTCGTTTAACCACTTTTTCAGTGACTGTTTGAAGTTACAACAGCACTGAACAAATGGTACTTATGACTGGTCCTCGAGGTTCCAGCCATTTCAGACTCCTATGGTCATGTGATCACGACCTAGGCCTTGGTAACTGGCTTTCACTTATGATAGGCATGGTATCTTGTTGCTGCATGATTTCCATTTTAGACCTTCCCTGATAATTTCTCATAACAAAGTCAATGGGAAGCTGGCAAGGAAGATTGTAAGTTGCTCCAATAAGTTGTTCACACTCTCCTCCTTCCAGCAGCAGCTACCCTTGGACCTGCTGTGCTTCCGCTGAGCTTCATGGGATCCTTGCACACTCTCTCCTGCCTGGCAGCAGCCACTTTACCTGCCTGCTGGCCTAATAGCAAGCCACCTAGAACTTGCTTAACAACCCATGATTCTTACCTAACAATGCTGGTATTGCTGTCACTAAGTGAGGCAGTCACATGACACATGCTTTACACGGCATTACTTAATGATGGAAATTCTGGTCCCAATTACTATCACTAACTGAAAACTACTTGTAAGGTGTAAGTTCCTCTCACTTAGACATGCTCTTCCTCTAATATGAGATCAATCACCACCTGCTAGCAATTCTACTTATTCTACTTTAGGCAAAAGACCACACTTTGGGCAAATGGACATAAGTTTAACACCAGGTCTGAAGATAAGGACAATGTAATATTAGAGCATTTCAGCCTCCCTGGATGTTACTGATCTCAAAGTAGCAGTTTGGAAACAAAGGAACTACCCATGCACAATTGAGCATGAGACAGCTAAGTCTACAATCAATTGGTTTCAAGTTATCTCAAAGGTCAAAACAATAGATTTTTAAGCCATTGCAATTGTTAGTGGATAATGTACCTATAATATGTGCCCTATGGAACCTCCCTGTGCAAAACCATCCTGTCATTCCCTCCCCTCCCAAATATTTAAATCTTACCTCAGTTTAGCTACTCTACACATTTGATGGAGTGACCTGTTGCTTATGAAAGCTTCTCCCTTAGAATAAAATGTAGTAGTCATGAAATGTGCAGCCAGACTCTTTTTTGACATCTGTTCTTTACGGAAACAAAACCTGCAGAGTTAAGCTAATGTATGGTCAAGTTTCTGATTTTTCCCCATTTTAGAAGCAAGCATTGCAGTTCTCAGCTCATAAAGAATGATTTTGACTGTAATGTTTACTGAATATTATATAATGTAAAAGTGAGGGTTTTAATATTAAATGACACCTAAGATTTCAACTGCTTAGACTGCTAATATATACTGTTATTTGCTAGAGATTGACTAGCATATCACAGTAATGTATTAGACTAGACAAATGTGCATGCCTCTGATACTTTAAAAGTTAGGTACCTGTGACCAATAATACATGCCATTATGGTATTCCCTTCGGGGGTAAGCAATGTCATGCAAAGCACAGAAACCAAGAAATAGACAAAAAAGGTAAATAATTGGAGAAGAGAGAAAGGATAAAAAATGTCTAAATCTAGTCTACAACAATGCCATTCACTACACCGCTCCATCCCTTTTTATGTGGAAAACATTCTTGCTTCAATACCACATGTCTGATTTCTGATTTTTGTGATAGTCCCACAAAACCTGAAGCTGGTGATGAAGTGGGTCAAATAAAGAAAAAGCTGGGAAACATCAGGTCAGATAGCAGCTGTTCCATGGTCCCACATATAGACCACTCCTAATTAATTAGAATGAAGGTGCGGGAATATCAAATTGAGGGGGTCAATTGAAGCAGCAAAAAAAGTCTTCCTTATAGAGTGAGAGCAGAATGGCAACTTTTGTAAAATAATCATTAAACCATTCTGCTTACCAGTTATGTAATTCAGAAAAAGCAGCTTTAATTTTCTTTACTGAATTATCCACCTCCTCTTTGACCATCATGCGATATCGAGTCAGTGAAACCGTGCAGCGCTGAAGATCTTTAATAGATTTCTCAATATTTAGGCCTATAAGAAGAAACAGCCATCATCCTTAGTTAGTACGGTACATTTACATTCCAGCTTTTCTCCTGGAACTTGAGGCAGGGCACCTCGCACTCCCCTCTTCCAATTTTACCTCGACATCAGGGACACTGTGATTGGACTGAGAAAGAGGAAGGGTGAGCCAAAGCCACCCAGAGAGCTTTCATGTCGATAATGACCTCCCTGTTCTTGATTCAAAACTTCAAGCACTAGAACACATTATCTCATCAATTACTATTTCACTAACAACCTTGATTTAAAAAAAAGATCAGTTATCTATGAAGCAAATATGCAAACGGTTATACAATACTCATTATAGATATATTAAAAATTATTTAAAATCTTGCAAGATGCACAGGAAAGAGGGGGACTTAAAGCCCCTAATTTAAAATTATATTATGAAGCAGTGGTATTAACTTGGATTAGTGATTGGATTAATTTAACTAATAGAGATATTTTGATACTTGAGGGTTGGGATTTATATTTTGGATGGCATGCTTATTTATTTTTTGATAAGAAAATTGATCGGGCTTTTAAATCTCATATTTTAAGGATTGCACTTTTGAGAGTTTGGAAAAAGTATTCATATAAGGTAAATTTAAAAATTCCAATGTGGGCTATTCCGGAACATGCAATACAAGGAATAGTAAGGGGAGCAAAATTACAAGGTATTGTTTATAAAGAT
>NW_015387397.1:328803-343660 GCF_001527695.2 Protobothrops mucrosquamatus
AAAAAAAAATTAAACACCATACACACTGCATCTCTAAATTACCTTTATATTTATATTACAGTTATAAAGAAAAAATCACAAAGAATGTTCTGTGTGAACAAATGGACTTTTTACAGTATAGAAGAAAATAGTTACTGTCCACCAGTATGTTAATTTTTGTCTTTCTTTCAGTTTTTTTCAAACTACATATTTGATACAAGAACCATTATAGCATGTTTCCCTTTTGGATATCGATCCTTCAGAAGTAAAATTACTTGCTTCTGATTGAAAAAGATTAAATTGCTCCCTATTTTCCAATATCTTATTTGCAATTTAAAAATCATGCTGAATATTCCAATATTTATTTTACCTAAAACAAATTCACTACCCTTATATCAACCCAGGGTTTCATTTAATTAATTCTAGCAATGAATGGCTCTTCCTCTCATGCATGTTTGCCTGCCCTTAGACTCTGGGGATTTTTCTTCTGTCTTTCCTCTTTGCCCTTATTGGGCATTAATTTCATTTAGCATTAACCTCATTCAGCTTATTCTTCTAATCTTCTCTGTGTTGAGAGGGACCAAGAAATTCTGGAGGTTAAGGAGAAAGAGGCTACAAATACATCATCCTGATGTGACTTCAGCTGGTAGGAAATGGTACAAAAGGCAGAAGCTGCAGGAAGAGTCTAATTATAATAATTATATGGGATCCAATCTGAGTTAGTCACCAGGACAGAGGTTTAGTCTTCCAACCTTTGGGACTTGTGCTGGAGTCCACCCTCAGGGAACTTCTCTCTAGAAGAGCGTGTGCTTTGGGCTATTCTGTATGTACAACAAGTATTTGTACAAGTACTTAGGAGGTGAGAGCTTGGCAGCCCAAGGAAACAAGGAGGGCTTGGCAGCACAAGGAAGCAATAGCCTATGACTTAATAGCCAACCATCAACACCTCAATCAACATCTATAAAGCCACACACAACAGGCACCATATAAACATCCCACACAGAATATCTGAAGCACACACCCT
Source organism: Protobothrops mucrosquamatus (assembly GCF_001527695.2). Taxonomy (NCBI): domain Eukaryota; kingdom Metazoa; phylum Chordata; class Lepidosauria; order Squamata; family Viperidae; genus Protobothrops; species Protobothrops mucrosquamatus. The sequence continues at coordinate 329,807 of NW_015387397.1, forward strand.
GCTAGAGAAAAGTTCCCTGAAGATGGGGGCTCCAGCACTAGTCCGAAAGCTCGGAAGACTAAACCTCTGGTCCCAGGTGACTGACCCTGACTGGATCCTGCAACATTATCCTGGGACACGTTTATTCACTTTCATTCATAATAATTATACTATAATATCTAATAAACTAATAAGGTGATTTTGTGACTCAAGGCAGATGCTCCCAGAACTGTTTGTCTATAGCAGGGGTGTCAAACTCAATTTCATTGAGGGCCACATCAGCATTGTGGTTGCCCTCAGGGGACTGAGTAGATGTGGCCAGGGTGGGTGTGACCTACTGGGTGGGTGTGGATGGAGTGGGTGTGACCTACTGGGTGGATGTGGCCAGCTCTATATCGTTCGCGTCAAGGGTGCCTGTGGGGGCCTGGGCAAGAGTGGAATAGATCCGAGGGTCTCTGGCAGAAGGGGGTGGGACCAGGGCAAGTGCCAAGGCATGGTCTACTGGAGGAGCCTCACTGTTCCTCTCAGGCCATGCGGGAGGTAGGGGGGCTTATGGAGCTAAGACTGAATGCATTTCAACATAGATGGCCACCACAAGATGGCCAGAGCCAAGGCAGAGGGGGCTGTTCCCTCACTGTTTCCAGGATGGCTTCACGGGCCACATGAAACCACTTTGTGTGCCGCATCTGGCCCCCGGGCCTTGTGTTTGACATGTCTGGTCTATAGATAATAAGTACATTTGCTTTTACAGGATAGGCAAAATATATTTACATTCACTTCTGAAATGAGTGGTGATGTTGCATTTACAGTAATATTAACTGGGAACAGTAACGAACATTTATCCAGCTGAATTGAATCATGATCTGGGTTACCTCTTTTTTGCACTGAATCTTCTGCTTTCACTTCAAGATGAGATGCAGGGACATGCAATGATTTATTGGTGGTAGCTGGTACTTTTGTTTTTGTTCTACCAACATTGCACTGAAGTGGTGGTGAATATTGGAAAGGAATAGGAAGCTGTCTGCTATTTTGTTCTGGCTCTACAGACACTTTCGTGGATTCTTCTTTTTTGTCTAGAAAAACAAATAAATAAAAGAATAGAAATGATATACAAGGAAGATCAGAAAAAGCCTTGTGGCAAGATGGGCAGCAAATAAATTTAATAAATAATAATATTAATCTTGGACGGTAAACAGAAAGAAATATCGAAATAAGGCAGAAACTATTTGAATAGGATTTATTTGCAGAACTGCCTTCTTCAGATTGCCTGAAGAGAGATTGCTATGCTTCAGACGCCATCAATCAAGAAGTGTCATGTTATGTGACTAAAAAGGCATGTTTCTCAATAAAAGTTTAATTAAAACCTTTTTAAATAATTCCAGCCAGCAATATTATATTCCAGCTACTTTGCTGATTAAGGCAAGTGACAAAAATGCCCAAAGCAAAGAAGGAAGCAACTAAAATGGTACCCAAGGACAGAATAGCAGCAGCAGCCAATCGTGCGAAGAAAAAGATATACGTGCCAAGATGAGGCAGATGTTCTACATTATGAAATACTGTACAGAAAATAGTTAAGAAAACCACTTCTAAGCAGATTAAAAAGAAGAAAAGAAAGAAGCAAAAGCTGTGAGACTAATCATATAAGATAGGATGGTTTAGTCCACACATGAATGCCAATTCACATTTTCAAATCAATATGGAAGCTGAAAATAATCACAGAAATGTACAATTTTTAAAATGTAGATATACATCTATACATCTATATTAAATACCTTAACATTCTTTACAATGTTCTGACATACATCCAATGAATATTAAAGAAGATGTGCACAAAAGTTTCATTTAACGGTGAAAAAATATATTGAATACTTTAATCCTGGCTGAATGAAAATGATGGAAATCAAGCTGATCCTAACATACACACACTAACCTGCTATTTCTGGTCTTGCCTCTCTTCTGTCTTTGTATTCACAGCTCTTTTCTTCATGAATATTTTTTGATTTTTCACTGGCATATTTGCCAGGGAAAGTATCTTTTGCACAGCCATTCAGCTGGCAGTCATTTAGTTCTTGGGATTCCAGAGACACCTTTTCTGCCCCATCCCCTCTATCCTTTATATCTTTGTTGCGGTGATATTGTTTTGATTTGCTTCTTTTCCTTTTGCTGTTCTGTATTAAATAAGGTTAGCAATATTACTCCACATGGGTTATGCTGCAATAAGAAAAACAAACCCACCCACATTTCTTTCTTTCAATTGCAAATTCTATTCAATGTACTAAATGCATTTTTTATTATCAGGACTATATTCATGTTCCTTAAAATAAACATGAAGTAAAGGAAACAAGGTAATAAAATAATTACAAATAGTTACAACTGAGCATTGGCTATTTAAATAAAAATTATTTTTTTAAAAAATATAGCCTATTTAATGCTCCTAAAAATTTTTTTTTTCCTGTTTTATTCAGTCACTGGTAAATAAAAGGAGAAAGGGGGATTTTTTTTTGAAGAACATACTTATCTGTTATATTTTGCAATTGTTGGAGTAATAACTCTCCATGCCCCATAGAGTCTATTCAATAATCAAAGTTAAAATTGTATAAATAAAAGTCAGAAGACTAGCTATAATCTGTGATCTAAAGCAAGGGTTCCCAATCCCCTGTCCATGGACCGGTACCAGGCCGCAGCATGCCAGCAACCGGTCTGCACAAACAAGGAAAACCCCATCCATGGGATGCAGGCAGCATACACCCTCTGGTCCGCAGAAAAAACCTCTCTCCACAGAACCAGTCCCTTATGCCCAAAAGATTGGGGACCTCTGATCTAAAGAGAGCCATCAGAGTTCTCTTGCTTGTTGAAAGTAACTTTTATATATGTGCGCACAAGGATTTTTAAAGGGTATGGTAAAAGAAATTAAGATGATGGCAACAATGGATCAATCAAAGCTGCTTGTTATGTGTGACAAGTGAGTGGAATTGTGATCCTACCATAGTAGCTTTCATTTTGACTATACCTTGCATAATTTCACTCTGTGTCTATATGTATACCTCTATAAAATGTCCCCCCAACACACAAACACGTAAGAGTGAAGAGCTCCAAACTGGGTCCAATTTAAAGTATTAGTTTGGATAGAACAGGATTATAGCAACAACAACAAAAAAAGAGATAGTTTCTTAGCATCAGGTGGGGTATATATGACACAGTAAGAACATAGATCTAACTTTATTGGGCTGCTGTCAAGTTATTTTCATTAGTTTGTTTGGCTTTAGCTTGGTCGCCATCTTTATATAATTGTTATAGGAGGTTATAAGGCTTATTATGCTTACTATAAATAAATACTTTTTTAATTATTCAAGGATCATTTAACAGTGAAGAACTGTTTATTTTTTAAAAATAAATATTCAAAGATTTCAATAGGGCGGGCTACTTCAATTGTTTTGTTTTTCTGTCAAATTATCCAGGACAATCTGCAAGTACATTAAGGGCAAGTGCAAGGAATAATTAAAACTAAAAGTGCCCATTGATTATGAAGCCTCTTGTGTGCAGATGTGGAACTGTGTTCACTAAAAAAAACAAAACAAATGGCAAAAAACTATGGCGACAAATCAGTTGCTCTGATCTGTCTGTCTGTCTGTCTGTCTGTCTGTCTGTCTGTCTGTCTGTCTGTCTGTCTGTCTGTCTGTCTGTCTGTCTGTCTGTCTGTCTGTCTATCTATCTATCTATCTATCTATCTATCTATCTATCTATCTATCTATCTATCTATCTATCTAACCTCCTGCCTTTGAGGATGCAATAGCTCGGTGTTGAGCTTACCAGTTGGCAGCCCAGGTTCAAGACCCAAGCACTACACAACAGGATAAGCTCCTGGCATTTGCCCCAGCTCCTGTCCATCTAGCAGTTTGAAAACATGCAAATGCAAGTAGATACATAGGTACCACTTCAGTGGAAAGGTAACAGCGTTCCGTGTGTCTCAGCATATAGTAATGCTGACCATATGACCACGGAAGCTCTTCAGAAAACCTTAACTCCCTCGGCTAAAAAACGGAGCTAAGTACTGCTCCCTAGAGTTGGATACAACTGGATAGGGGAAACCATTAGCATTACCATTATCCTGCCCGTATTATTTTTACAAACAACTTAAAATGGAGAACAGTTCCAATACACCTTCCTCTTCTTATTTTCTCTACACCAGCAACCCTATGCGGAGAGTTGGGCTGACAGAGAGTGAGTGGCCCAAAGTCACCCAGGTGGCTTTCATGGCTAAGGCAGGACTCACTGATTCCCCATTTTCTACTGTAGTGCTTTAACTACTAGACCAAACTGGATCTCAAATTTATGCAGATATGAGTTTAAACAGTTAACTCAGCTTTGGAATCATCTACCTTTTTTTTCCCAGTCATATTCCATTCTTTTAGAAATTGAAGTGCGCTACCTGAAGAGGAGAAGAGAAGGAATGATGAATATACAATAAGCAATAACAGTGGCTCAGAATAGTTTCCCATTTTAGAGTGCTACTGATGGTTTAAAACTCTGGAAGGTGTCCAAATTTTTAAGAGCTGTCCTTGCAGTTCTGAGATGCATCAAGAACGCTTCTCTATAGTTAGAGACAGGTTTGGTTTCTGTGGCTGACAGAGTCTGGTACTATCTCATATATTTCTGATTAAAATTATTTTTTCCCTCAGTGGGTCTGCCTTAGTGACTTTTCTAAATTGCCAGGAAAGCAGTCGTAAAGTTAAGTCAACTTTATGGCATTCCCCCCACCCCCATCCCCCCAAATATTCTTTCTTGGATTTTCTTGGATCCTGGAGGTTACTATTAAGAAGATGAAAATTTGCTGATAATTTCTAGATGGGGCTTATTGGTGAGGCTTATAAATGCCTTCTCAGGTTACAAAACAAGAATAGTCTCCTTTCAAGAAATGTTGAATATTGCCTTTTAACAGGGCACACAGCCTTTATTTCACCTTGCAAAGAAAAATATTTAGCAATTAATGCTTGTTTCTAAAGACGCAGTGAAATTCAAAAAGCATACAGACCATCCATAAAAGCTTGTACTGCCTTGTTTACATTGTTATCAAACTGTTGTAACACCAACACTATCTCATTGTTGCTTTTGTTGGGAACAACTGAACGCACTGCATTGATCTGCAAGTAAGAGAGAAAAAACACTTTGAAACAAGGAAAGGGCTACTAATGCAAAACAAAATACAAATCAAAAGACAAATTTGTGTTGCATTTTTGTATTAGGAATTTGCAATTATCTTTCAGACTTGCAATAGCCTATTTGTATAGAATAATCAGAATCTCTTAGTGCTAGTGATACGAAAGAAAGAACATATGAAAATTGGTTCCTTCCTTTTTGCTTTATGTTTGATAAATTCCTATGTGGCAGTTAAGCTACAGCTGCATCCCCCTTTCTTGGCAGCAACTTTTTCCTCTTCCCACCTGAAAATTAGCACTGACATTTCTGTTTATTTGCACCCTGCAGCTTGTTTGTTAAATTTTGAACAGCTTTTCAGATAATGGTACACAAGGGCAGCTGTCATATGCACTGTGCCAGCCTAGATAGGCTTTTGACATTTCAGATTTGATGAATAGCATTTTCATGCTGTACATTTTCAACAAAACTAAATGTCCCACAAGCCCTGTGTCTGCTTTCATCTGGCTATCCAACTGGTCTAATCATTATGCCTCTTCTAGGATAATACATGATATGCAAGATGGAAATTTCCAGAGATGTGCTTTCTATTTAGCCCAGGTCATTGCAGAAGACTGCCTATATCACTGAAGATGGGCAAAGAATAGAGGATGATAAAAACATTTGCGTCCCATACTTCCAACACATTATGTAAGACTTAATTCTCTAGAAAGGATTCTAATGTTGGGGAAAAGTGGAATGAATTATGACCAGCGGCAAGATGGAAGGACACAGTTACAACGGCAATAGGTGCAATATTGGAAGACCTGAAGGGCAGATCATTAAAGAAAAAATCTATATGGTCACTAAGAGTCATACTGACTTTTGATAGCGCATAATCAATCAATCAACTTGCTAATAAAAATATCCCACCAGCTACATGTATAATGTTGCTCAGTGCTTTTTTTCTAGGTGCCGGAACTCACACACGTCATACAACCCGCCTTGCCTACCCTACAAGGTTCCATCCAAAAAAGGTGCCGGAACTCCGTTCTGAGCGTTCTATGAGAAAAAAAGCCCTGATGTTGCTTAACTCTCCAACCATCAACACCTCTCCAAATGTTTTTAAAATGTCACTGATTTGTGTTAAAGCTTTGATAACTTAATGAAAGTTGGGTTTTGCCAATAAATAAATACAGTAAATAAAATTTAAAAAAAAGAAAAAAAAGAAAGTTGTCTTTTGCTCTGACTTGATTTTGGCAGTTTTAATTCTCTTAATTCTTATTTTTGTTTAATGGCTGCAAACGTTTTGTTCCTCATAGGTCTTAAATATGTAGAATAGAATAGAATAGAATAGAATAGAATAGAATAGAATAGAATAGAATAGAATAGAATAGAATAGAATAGGAATATCTTTATTGTCATTGTGTAACTCACAACGAAATTAAGAACCTTGTGCATCAATTAATAACTAGTAAAATTGAGGATTTCAGTGGGTCTAACTTGCATGTTAAATTATATCTGCTGACATTCTCTGTTATGTCAAAATTTTATAGAGATGCCTTTGTCCTGTCATCTCCTGTATCTAACTATACAGGAGAAGCAAATGCATGATGAGGACAAGACAGGCAATTAATTAATAGGGAAAAGTATCCTGGAGACAATGAAAGAAGTTCTAGGGTGCAAAGTTAAGACATGCCCTAAAAGAAAGTGGGCTTGACTTCTATGAAAATACAATATAAATATAAATTTAATTAAACTAGGAGGAAGATGATGAATGAAGGAATAATACTGATTATATAAAACCAGAAAAGGTATTAAAACTGCATGTCTGAAAAAGTCCTAGCTACTGACAAAAAAAATACTTCAGTAAAAAGACAACATCTATCAACTGATATAACGTAGTATTTGCAATGCTGGACTGTGACAAGAAAACCCAGGTTCAAATTCCCAATCAAACATGGAGTTCATTAGAAGCCCAACCCACCTGATGGTGTTGTTGCAAGGACTAAATAACGGATGATATAATGTACATCACTTTGAGCTCATTAAAATAAAGTGTGTGTGTGTATGCATGCATGTGTGTTGGTATAATAGATAAGATGATATTAAGATCAAGCACATATGCAAGTTAGGATTTCCTTTTCATATAATCCAGACAACCAGAGACTGGCATTGAGCTCTAAACAGGAAATGGGATTGTTATACTGTATAGCAACAACTGAGATTCATTCTTGTTATCAAGAAGCAGAATTTAAATGTCCTTGGTCGAAGCAAGAATGCAGGGCAGCTAGCTCAAGGACATCCACCGAGCATGGACTAATTCTTTCATCTTCTATGGAAAGCAGGAGTGTGCATTGTTTAAGGTTTGAATGGACTGTTCTATATGTCCTGTGTGCTGCATGATGTGATCATTAAAAATTGTACCTTTTCCTTGATGTTTGCTGGTGAGCTGATTTCTGCCATCTTCTACTTGAAAGTGCTGCAATAAATTAGCTGCAAGCTGCAAGAAAAAAAATACATACAGTGAGTTATGCATATAAGTCTGAATACTTTAATTTTCAATGTCCTACTAATTCAAGAATAAGACCGATAATGTTTTAAATAGACCCTATGTTTTCCTGCTGCTTTAGTCTAACAATCTGAATGTCATGCAGAAGGCCTGGAAATGGCTCATTTGCTGATTTTTATAGATGAAATAAGAACACAGAAACAGGCCATGCCATTTTTTCTCTCTGGTGGGCCGATACTTAAAAGGAAAAAAAAAACCACATTCTGGGGATGAAACTGTTGAGACATTACCTGTTCATCAACAAATGTTTTTATTAGAGGAAAATTACTTCTTGAAGCTCAAACCTAAAAAAATGCTAACATTCTTGCTTTGGGTTTACTATGACAAGACCATATAGTACTAGGTCTTAGTCTGGCCAAACAAAAGCTGTGTGAAGGAAGAGAAAAGAAGCAAGATTCAACACTACTAGAAGTAAAAACAAATATCTGAAGTTGCAGAAGGCAGATTCCATTTTAAAAACTTCAGACCGCACAAGCTCAGCATTGAAAGAACTATTTAAAAAAGAGGTAGCTATAAAATTCAGGGATGAATATATTTCAGGAACGGTGATGTTATTTTTCATTATTTCAATATACTGTATTATTATAGGTGGTCCTCGACATATGACCATAACTAAGCCCAAAATTTCCATTACTAAGCAAGACAGTTGTTAACTTTTTTCCATTTTATGACTTTTCTTGCAACAATTGTTAAGTGAATCACTGCAGTTGTTAAATTAGTACCATGATTGTTAAGTGAATCTGGCTTGCCTATTGACTGCTAGTCAGAAGGTCACAAAAGGTGATCATATGACCCCAGGACATTGCAACCATTGTAAATTTGCCAAACATCTAAATTTTGATCATATGACCCATGGGGAAGCTGCAATGGTCGTAGGCATGAAAAATGGTCATAAGTCACTTTTTTCCTAGGACGTTGTAACTTTGAATGGTTTCTAAATGAAGTTTAGGACTACTTGTATATAACAGGACTTCATAAAGTTTAAGTCTACAGGATTTTGTTTTGTACTAGAATACTGGATGCCACCAGGTATGGGAGTTACCAAAAATATTCCCATCAACTGGAATACTTCAGAATGATATACGACTGTTATTCTCAGTAGCTTCAACCACCATGGCCATTAGTGAGAGGTGCCAGAAGTCACTGATCACCAGCTTCTGAAATTTATTTATGTCTGATCTACTCGGTCATTAAGAAAACTGACTGTGCAAGGACTCTCAACCAGAACTCTCTATAGGCATTCCCTGGGCAGGCACACTATCTGAAATATAGCCAATGTCCAATCCAATATAGAACTCTTAAAAGTGATCACAGGCATCATGAATAATATCTGGAAACTGGTGACCAATGCAGCTTCCACAATATTGATGTTATACAACAAAATAGTTAATAAGCAGACTATTGTATTTTGCATTTCTTATGTCAAGAACAGTCCGAATGAAAATAGTCTAACTGTTAAGTGACAAGGACGCAAGTGACTATATAAAACTGTGCCTTATATATTACAGGAATAGTTGTAACTACTAACCAGCTAAAGATGACCATAGAACCTCCAGGACCCAACTTCTACATACTTTTCCAGGAGTTGAGAGTTCAGGAATACCCCCAGAATGCATAACAGCTCTTTCTGGGGGAGCCCAACCCCATCCAGAGCTGAAGTTGGTATTGTAGTAGAACTAATGTAAAACTACAGTCACTCAGTTTGCTAGGATTGTGTCTCAACCTGATTCTCTCCATCCAGACCCTTACTGCTTCAGAGTCAAGAATTCCATTGCATCTCCCAGACGATCCCATATAGAGACATACAACTGATGTTAGCCTTATGAGGTAGACCAGAGAGGAAATATGAACAGATGAGCTAATTCTATATTATTGTAAGATTATTACATGAACATAATCTTGCAAGTCTGGAAGTATATCCCTCCTTCTGTCCCCTTTATAGCCCAAGAATCTAGGGAAGGTCTTTTCTGAACTTCTTGGTCCACCCATATTCTTATTGTGGGCTAAGCTGCCTTTTATCTGACCCCTTGGCTGTATCTCTACATCCTGTCTCTCACGGCCATTCCCACATTTCATTACAATTATATTTAGTCTCATTTCCTTCAGAGGTTGTAGCATTAATCAACCCCAGAACCACCAGAAAGTGATCTGTCCATTAAGCTTCTGCATATTGGAGTAAGCACTAATAGGAATATTTGGCATTTGGGGTGGATTAAATTAGCTTAGTCCCAACTTTTATCTCACATTTTATCTCAATCCATTTTTATAATAAGAAAATAACAAAGTCAAATAATCCTGAACCGAAGAAGTTTTTTTGAGTACCAAAACATAACAGAACTTGAGTTTCTTCATTACACAATTCCCAGCTATCCAAAATTTATTTACTTTAGCAGTACTGTATCATTTAAGGTGATTGCTCATTTATATTTAAAACTGAGCACAAAACAGGTATTACAATGAAAGATCTTAGCTCAAGATTTGCTTTTTCCTTTCAGATTCTGAATATTAAATATTAAGAATGTAGTATATATGTGGAAAGTCTTTTCAGAAAAGGCTGAAAGCCAGCTTCAATACCTTTTTCTTTCTTTCTTTCTTTCTTTCTTTCTTTCTTTCTTTCTTTCTTTCTTTCTTTCTTTCTTTCTTCCTTCCTTCCTTCCTTCCTTCCTTTCTCTCCATCTCCTCCCTCCCTCCCTCCCTTCCTTCCTGACACTTTATAAACTGTCTTGGGTGTAGGAAGAGGAAAGAGAGTAAAAGAAACAAAATATGGCTGCTTGCTGAAGTTTCTAACCTCCTGGGATTGGTTTTGAAACACATTCAACCTGATTAAAAAATGCTTTCTTATCTCTTAATGCAGGGGGGGAGGGAGGAGATAAGAGGCTGTAAACTGATAAATATTATGTATTTATTCCAAGGCTTGGCTCTCATCTTGCAAATGTTACTTTCAATATAATAGCCATATATTGGAAAAAGCTAAACAAAAAAGCTTCCCACTTCACATAATTTCTCTCTCATGTATAAAAGAGCTTTTAACACATAAAAAACATCTTATAGAAATTGCCAGTGCAACACCAACAGGGTATGGAAATAAAATATAAAAAGATTTATATGTTAATTTAAAAATTGAGAAAAGAAAGGGTATAGCAAGCAATGTACATTTTAAAGAAAACCTGTTTAAACATAAGAATGCCTATGCTTCTGTTCTTAAGTTTGTAAGCTATTTTGGGCACTTATGAGAAATGGATATGCAAATTTACTACTACTACTACTACTACTACTACTACTAATAATAATAATAATAATAGATAGTACCAATAGTGATAGGAGCCTTGAGTGCAATCCCAAAACATCTGGAATACCACCATCAACATTGACAAAATCACCACCATTCAATTGCAAAAACCAGCTTTACTTGAAACAGCTTACATCTTTAACACTCTCAAACAACATAAATAATAAAATATGAAAGTTTCCCCAGTGATCTAAGCAAATAAATGACAAATCCATCAATAGCAGTTCAATAATTCTTAAATCATCATTTTAGTTCCGCAAGACACATCCATATTGTTCCATCTCATTATCCCTGGAGTGACACTCAAGGCTAAGCCACAGATTGGACCTAAAGATAAGGAGATTAAAATGGGGTGTGCAGTTTTTGCACTATTTGGCTCAGCCGTTCTGTCAGAAGCAAAGAGTTAAAAAGTACAGAGACAAAAAAAGTTCCTCAAGTGTTAGGCTGATTTTTAAAAATACTGTTAATGGGTATTGTTATCTTTTAAACCTGTAAATGTGTAAACAATCTAATGCTTGCAGCAATAACGGGAACACTATGGTAGATTCTTTCCTCTGATGCTGCTGACACTGCAGGAAGTAGTTTACTTTTCCAATTGCTGGAGCACAAAAGAGGAAAGGCAAAATAAAGCAAAACAAACAAATGCAGCTACTACAGCTAGCTCAGGAATTTTGGGGGTTAAAAGTCCAAACATCTTCAAGCTGCCAAGGTTGAGAAGCACTGCCCACACTAACCCAGGGCCTAGACAGAGCCAGGTTTTAAGGATTCATTTACAAAAAAAAAAAAAAAAGTGGGGGGAGGAACAGCAGGATGGACAGTGATATGCAAATTGGTTGTCTGAAGAGAAGCACTTGCTGTGGCACTATTGCTTCCACCAGCTTATGTTCCCTAGAAAGATTATGATCTGGGGCCAGAGACATTTTGGAGAATTTCAATTGCAAGGGCTAAAGTCCAGGCACCCGTTGCTTGTCTTTAGAGACTCAAGCCAACATTTGTTTAATTAAAAGGAAACCAGAGTACCAAGCTGCCTTCTGCTGTCTGTTAACCATCAGGCACCATCACTGAGGGTATCGCTTTGTTGCCAGGATTTTTTTTTCTCTTTCAAACAGAAATGAAAAACCAAACATGGGAAATTCTACAAGCTGCCACTTTATGCATTTTCAGCTTGTCAGGCAGCTGAGTCACTCCAAAAGAATCCTTGCTGGGGCTGACAAGTGTTTGCCAAAATCCAACTTTGCCTTAGCTGTATTTAACCATTTTTTTTTAAGATTGAAAATTGATTCCAGTTTATGAATGTACTGCCAGACTGTCAAGTGTTATCTTCCTTTCCCCATCAGCTTCTTATTGAAATCAATACAGTGCTGTAATCTTCACCCATACATGCATTCCTCCATGCATCCATACACATAGGCAAAATATAATATTTATCTACTAAAACATCAATTAAAGACAAGTCACTGACCAATAGCATCTCAATAGCATCTAAATTACAAGTCTGTCAGGATACTTGTCTTACAGGACACCCTACCCTCCAACAGATACAGACAGCCCCTATCCTCTTGACCTTCTGGAAGACATGAAAACCTAGGCCTGTTAATAAAACGGATAATTCTTTCAGGATGCTCAACTTTTAGTCCTTTGTAAATTTGGTTTGTTTTCATCTTGTTTGCCACCCAAAGTTCCTCTGGTAGATTGTTGAATGACTGATGGTGCTGTTCCAGAAGTGGTTTGGATTGTGAGAATTGTGGCTGCTTCCAAAATGGCACCCACTTCCAGGATGGCACCATGCAACTTCTTTATAGGAAGACTGCACAGATTAGCTGGTTTCTCTGGGGAAAACGATCTTTGAAAAAAATAAGTAAATGAGGTGTGTTGGGGGAGAGGAAGCCCAAGGTTGTGGGACCTAGCAGGATAGGAAGTAGGCCAAGGCCTAGAATACACAACCAGATGAGAAGTAGGCCTAAGGACCCAGTGAGATGGAATGGGGATAGGGATAGGCAGACAGGCAGGTTGGGGCAATTGTATTGCCAAGCACTCAAAATTTAATTGAAGTGATCGCAAATATTAGTACAGTATAGCATAATTTAAAATATATATTTTATACTGCATAAAAACATTTACTCTTTAATCTCAGAGCTCCTGACTTTAATATTTCTTTTTTTCTTCATATATACTTTTTTTCTTCATATATACTTAACAACATACTTCTCATTACTCATTATTATTATTATTATTATTAATAATAATAATAATAATAATAATAATAATAATAATAATAATAATAATAATAATAATAATAATAATAATAATAATAATAATAATAATAATGTTGGAAGGGACCTTGGAGGTCATCGAGTCCAACCCCCTGCTCAGGCAGGCAGGAAACCCTACACCATTTCGGACAGATGGCTGTCCAGTCTCTTCTTAAAAACTTCCAGTGTTGGAGCATTCACCACTTCTGGAGACAGGTTGTTCCACTGGTTAATTGTTCCAACTGTCAGGAAGTTTCTCCTTAGTTCTAGGTTGCTTCTCTCCTTGATTAGTTTCCATCCGTTGCTTCTTGTCCTGCCTTCAGGTGCTTTGGAGAATAGCTTGACTCCCTCTTCTTTGTGGCAGCCCCTGAGATATTGGAACACTGCTATCAGGTCACCCCTCGTCCTTCTCTTCGTTAAACTAGACATACCCGGAGACTTCCGGTGGCAGGCGATTTCGCTGGTCGCAGCTGTTTGCTGCCTCCCGCCTGTTTTGCGTAAAAGCCGGTTTGACAGCCAGCATCTGCTGTCAAACGGCTTGATACCTTTCCCCTGGGCATAAGGGGATCGGTGAGCTGCCCGGGGTAGGAGTTGAGTTCCCGAGTCGTCCTATATGGACGATGTAGGCG